>NC_085137.1:409638587-409925963 GCF_035046485.1 Aedes albopictus
AATTTAAACAGTTCGATGCAAAATGGAAAAGTATATAAATCTCGCGCTCACAGGAGTAACTGCAATGATCGATTTCTCGTTAAGCCCTTTAATCAAATGATGCTTGTTTATGATGAACATAGTGAACACATTGACTTCACATTTTCCAAGATAAACATAAGCAAGCATGTTCTTAAGATAAAATGTAACAACACGGTCTACACGTGCGATTGACGACAATGAAAGAATAAAAAAACAATCTCGTGATGATGATGATGATGAAGCTGGGCGTTTTAATGAAATCCTGCCACATGATGCACATACATAGTTGGAATTGAAAGGAACTGTGTTCAACTCGATTTTCTTCTACTACTTCAACCTCATGAGGAGTCAATGTAAGAATCCCAGAAGAAATCCCCAAAGAAATCCCGGGAAGAGTTCTTGAAAAAATCCCTAAAATAATCGCAGGAGGAGTCACTGTAGGAAAACTGAGAACAGTTAATAAAAAAGCTCAGTATAGGAATCCTGGGAGAAATTCCTGAAGGAATCCCGATAGAATGTACTGAATTTTTTTTCTAAAAATCTGGAAGTAATCATTGTAATCTCAAACGTAGAGTGACTGGAAGAGAGAGTGACATCATGTTCCACGCTGTTTTTATTTTTACACTGACGCCACTTTAAAGTCACTCTACTCAAAAGAAGTTCGTTTTTGATATCTTTAAGGAATTTTAGTAACCCTGGAACCCCTGGAGGAACCCCTGAAGAAATGCTCGGAGGAGTTCTAAGAGAAATTGATGTTGGAATCCCCAGAGAAATCTTAGAGCAATCCCAAAAGGAATTCTTTAAGAAATCTTGGATGGATTTCCAGGAGAAACCACTGAAGGAATCCTGGAAGGAGTCACTGAAGAAATTCCGAGAAGATTCTTTTTTTATCTGTATTAACGAGATTGTTCGCCCTAGGCTAGTTCATCACTTTACTTCCCTTCCGAAGGAAGAACTCAATTTTTTTTGTGAGTTTGTCGGGAGTGGGATTCGATCCCAGGTCCTCGGCGTGAAAATCACGTGCTTTATCCATCACACCAGGTCCACTCCACCGAGAAGATTCTCTGAAAGATTCCCTGATAGAATCTAAAAGAACACTGGCATAAATCCCAGTAGGAAGCCCGAACAAAACTAATGAAGGAATCACGGAAGAAGTTTCTGAATGAATTTCTAAAAGGATTCTTATTAAATTTTGGGACGAATAGGGTGCCGAACCACTCGGGCAGTGGCTAGTATTTTGGGCACGTTTCCGCTATAACTCAGTAAACTTCAAACCAATTGACTTGGAACTTTTGTACACGGTTACATACTAAACGTATCTTATCGCTTACAAAAAAATAATTCAATTGGTTTAAAATTGACTGAGTTATAGCGGAAAAGTGCCCAAAACAAAAATCCTGGCGAGAAGGTTCCACTTCCCTACCTAAGATAGAGCCAGAATATTGCCTAATTCCCATCAGTGTAACTAGGCCATAAGCCTAGGAGGGGGGGGGGGGGGGGGGGGGGTTCATGGCCATGTTTTTTATACTCCAGAACTGCTTCAATGATACTTATCGCCAGAATCTCGTGATTCTGGAGGGGGGCAGCCCCCCTGGCCACCCCCTATTTACGTCAATGCTGATTACGGAAGAAACCCCTAAAGGAATGCCGGGAAGACTCCTTGAGTGGATCTCTGAACCTGGGAAAATCAATGAAGCAATCTCGGGAGAAATTCCAAAAGGAATACTGGGAGGAATTAATGAAGGGATCCCGGAAGCAATTGCCAACCCAAGTAACACACATGTCATATAAGAGTTACGGCAGCGCCAGTTTTGGTTGTATAGAAGTTAATTTGAGGTTATTGTCCCGTAACGTGGGTAGATCACCTTGTAATGGTGCGTTACGGCGTAAGATCTACTACCATAACAAATTATGATCTTGTAATTTTTTAGCTTTGTTAATTTAAATGCAGGAAAATTATAAGATTACAATTTGGTCTACTTTTTTCTGTACTATGTTTTTCATTATTAATTAACCATTTGTTTCAGGAGGATTCAGGTAATTTTTGTCTATGTCCAGAGAGTTTTATTTCCGAAAATTATGTAACTGTTGTGAGCCTATCACTATTTAATAATATTTTCTATTTCAGATGTACAAGCGGGCAACCCAGAAGTAGGGACGTCGAAACATCCTTCTTATTTTTTGAAAGGTCAAGATCGCCATATCATTCGGTGGCGGGTAAACCACGTTGTCCGCGTCGTTTTTCTTTGAGCCGAGTGTCGTAATGTCGCGATTTTTTTTTTCGGATCGCCAACTTCTTGTACTCGTTTCACGCTTGTTTCGTTTTATTTTTTAAAGATAAATTGAGATGTTTTTCGTTGTTGTTTAACACGATTTTTTGTTTATTTTTTTCTTTTCCTTTAATTTGTTATTTCTCGAGTCGCCAATTTTTTTCCCTCGTGTTCTAAACATTTATTGCAAAGTTCCGATGACCCTGGAGGGATCGGTTCTGCTTGTGCCTCGCACTTAGCCGAAACATACTTATTTATACAATAGAAAAAAATATCGTTTGATTTTATTTTCGTTCAACTCGTTTTACGTGATTTTTTTTAATACATTGAGATGTTTTTTTATGTAAATTGAGGATTTTTTTTCTCGGATCGCAAACTTTTTTTTTCACGCGTTTCAAACATTTATTGTAATGTTCCGATGACCCTGGAGGAATCGGATCTGCTTGGGCCTCTCACTGAGCAGAAACATAATTATTTAAATAATAAATAGAAAAAAATCTCTTTTGATTGCCGGCTTTCAAAAAATTAAATTTTAACCAAGTAAACAACCAATGCCGTGGGTCCATCGCCAGCTTTTCAGGCGAATCCTTGACCTACATAATACATCTCCCAACCACCCACTCCGTAGTACTTATGGGAGTGTCACTGAGTCGGAGGCCTCTTAAATAAGTGCTACATCAACATTTCCTTCCTCTATCCCAAGTTACGGTAAAGATGAGCGTGGCCGGAAATAATGACAATTGTGCTTTTGGTAATCTTGCATAAGATTGGAGTGAAGTTAACTCCCCGGCCTTGTTCCGAAAAGCAATCCGAGCAAGATTAGCGAAAGGTACATGAATGTTGTTAGTATCCAATCTACGAAGTATATCGTAACTACGCTAACGCTATAGAAGTTAATTTGACGTTATTTTAGCATTGTGTTAAAATAAGGCCGTTACAAATATTTATTTAACTTTTTGTCTCTCCATTCTTTGGTTGGTCGAGGGGGGGATGAAAATAGCAAAGTATTTAATCTAAAAAATATTAAAAACTCATCAGATTTGTTAAAGAATATTTGGCAAGACCCGATATTTTGATAAATATTTTTTTTTATCTGCCCCCTCAAAATGTAAAATCCAGCCCACAATTTTTGAAGGGGGGACACAAAAAGTCAAAATTAAATTTTTATCAGCCTAACGTATAACACTAGTTTACAAAATAAAAAGAAAGTCGCAAACTTCTGTCAACGACTAAAATTTTTGAAGCATAATTTAGCGCTGATTTCGAAACCGTGCTTTAAAAAAATTAAAGTAGAAGAGTTTTTGAGTTTTAGTTCAATATCGAGTTTTACAACTTTTTAAAATATGGAATTTAATAAAATTCAAATATCTTGCGTTTTGTTCAACCAATTTTAAATCTTTTTCCATAAATTAAAAGCTGAATATAATACTATTCGATCATCTGAATGCAGGTTTTGCGTCAGATTGATAAAATTCAAGATATTGGCGAGTTTTGGGGACGATCTCCTTAAATATTAGCAAATTTTCCAAAAATATATGAAGAAATGTATTTTTTTCAATAAAAAAGAACAATTTAAAAATTCTTTCTCAACGTTTATTTGACATATTATATGTAGGCGAGCTTGGCTCAGTGTACCAGTCATTGCTATAGTACCTCAAATTGGCTATAGTTGATTTTCAACCTTTAACGATGAAAAACAATATAAAATATTGTGTGGATACAAGATCACATTCACAAAAGATGATTGCAATCATTCAAACTTCACAATTTGCTTAAATTGTTATAGAAATAAATCATTTTCCTTATAATTTCGGCTTCCTTGCACCCTATTTCGCCATAGTGTACCAGTTATGGCTAATCTCATAAGGAATGCATGCAAATAGTGCGAAGTGGAACCGAAATAAGAAAATGTATCCATAACTGGTACAGGGTTCCTATCATTGGCACACGCCGTAATAAATACTAAAAGTAGTTTTGGCTCAGTTTGTTTATTTTTCCTGTAAAGTATGGAAACTACACAATCATTTGACATATTGGAAAAATTCGTCGGTCTTCTTCTTATTTTTGTAGAAATAGTTTTCCTTAGGTAGTGCGATAACTGGTACAGGCATCCTATAGTAAAGATACAGCTCAATCAGATCATTGATTACGGAGAATGAGATGTGTGAAGTGAGCGACTTTGCTTAAAAATAGAACAAAAATCGATTTCAAATCATCAACCTTGTATGGAAAGTCGAAAAAATTTCCGCTCTACTGTAATTTTTTTCCTACGCGTTTTCGAATTCAGGGCATGATTCTACACTAGGTTGTCCCAAAATTGCACATGATCGAAAAGCTTGGGGGCTTACCCTGCAAATGATAGCTAAGGGTGTTAGAAACACACTTTTGTATAACGGCAACTTTCAGAAATGACGTTTAGAGGTCGCCCAGGCGAGATTTTTGAAAAATGGCCATTTTTCGTAATAAATTTCATACAAATATTTTTTACCGTGCAAAAATTGTCAATACTCACTATTTTTATATTTTTATATATGGATCCAAACTACCTGGGAAAAATAATTAACGACATGTTTTGCAGGTAACTTTTTGATGCTAAATTTTTGAATTTACTAAAATTTGTCATTTTTTTGATATACTGTGCATTTTACTCATCATAAAAAGTATCTGAACCTAATGCTAGTGTTTTTTTCTATCCGTTTTAGAGTTATTAGCGATTTACTATTTGGTGAAATTTTGATTTTTAGGTATTTAAAAAAAATCACAAAAGAACTGCCCAAAAACAAATACAAAGTAAAAAACCTCGTAGGTATACTCAACAAGTTTTTGTCTTCATTGTGTTTAGGAATTATGATGGCAAAATTTGTTGAATTTTGTTTCCGTTGTCAAATCCATTTTCTTTGATATAGAAAGGTACCTACTAGCGAGAAACTTTATCGTTAGGTGGTTAGGTACTATTTTGAGATTCCTCAGTAGGCCATGGCATTTTTAACGGTTAAGTACTGACAATGGTTTATGCGAGCATAATACACAATCAAACGCACGGCACATTTTCTATATCATTTAGAAGGTGATACATTCCGCAAAACATGCCGTTTTGGTTTTCAATGGTGTTGTTCAAATCGTTCAAAGACATGAATAAAACGTTCTAGTAGTCCCTATCATTTTGATCAACATATAGGACGATAAAAATGACGCCACTTGTTTACGTCCAAAACTGTTGTTTGTAACTGAGGTATAATCTGATTGTTTCAACGAATCTTAGTTACGACCGTTTACAAACCAAAACAACCAAAACATTGATACTGATTGTTATGAACATGTTTACTTGGAACTAATCTAGAACATAACGAAAAATTTTGACAGAAGGGATGGAAGCTGCAAAATGTGCGACACAGCATTCCGTTTTAAAAATATATGGTACGGAAGTATTACCATCTTCTTTTGATCATTACAATGAAACAGGAGTTCTACAAACACTTTCACAGTTGCTAGCAGAATACTTAGATAAACTTAGAAATAATCATAAGGTATTTGGAGGCTATCCATAAAATTACGTAATAGTATGAGGTGAGAGGGGGATTGAGAAATCTTATGCTCCGCACTAAATTTTTTGGGGCTTCCTACGAAAAAAAAAATAAAATAGGGGAGAAGAGGTTCAAAAAATGATCAAATTCCTTTAGGTAATAAATGGACATTCCCTTGGTTGTCGACGAGAAGTAAACGTCCAAGTGTAAACATTTTTTGGTTGTTTATGTCCTACCATGTGAAGCAATGTTGTCCTTGACATGATTTAGCAAGCAAAAATTGTAAACTAATTTTCAGCATTTTACGGGTGCATTAACTAAGCTGCTGAAATGAACTCAGTCAAAGCAATATCGCACGTACATTTCTACTACAAATGTCTGAATTTTCACTCGCAAAATGAAAAGTAGACTGAGGCGCGTTGGAAATACTGAGCCAAAATACATGATTTGCCAATAAATCAGGAGCGGTAAAAACATTGACGTTCTCGTTCAGCCTTTTTTGCGGTAAATTTTACCCACACAATTATTAATCACATTGATGAAACTGTTGACGCATAGTCACTGGCAGTGACGAATGTGATGACTAGCTGACTAGTTGTCGAATCGGTCACAATTTGTAAGTCGACCATGAGTTGTATCTCGGTTGTAAATCGATTGCGAATTAAAACCGTTTATAACACGAATGGATGTTTTATATTGGCTCCACCTCTTGCGCTTTTTTCGTTGCAATTTAGTCGTAAATAAGACGATTGGTACAAAGGGCACAACATTCAATGTAATTGTATTTAAATTTTAGGAACTTATTAACGTCCAAGTGTGTTGCTTGGGTAACCCCCTCCCCCCTTTGATTCTACATAGTTCATGGACAGGCCCATATATGTTTTAGTGTATTCCAACAGGGACCGTTCATGAACTACGTGGACTTATGGGGGAAGGAGGAGGGGGGTCTGGCTACATTTATTTTTATTTTTTGTATGGACAAAGGGTTACGAAAATGTTACGAACAAGGGGGAGAGAGGTTGGTCCACGTGGTTTATGAACAGCCCCACACCACTAAAAAACACCACAGAGCCGAAACGATATTATGAATTCGATTGGAAATCAAAAAACTTTTTTTGAGAAAAATATTTTTGCTAATTTTGAGTTGTTTACAACATACATCGGAAGTGACGTATATGATAGTGCATCATTGAACGCACACAGCGCCATAATAACAGTGTTGATATGACGCGAGTTAGGAGATGTTGTCCTAACTTAGGACGCCACCTCCTGTAAAATGTTCATTCTAATATTGAAATATAAAAAATAAGTAAGAATGAGAGTTAGCGGAACTGATTCCCGGACGACCTTCGGAAGTGATTTACCACCGAAACGATGAACGCGACGAACTACGCAACGTGACACCATACGGAGGGTAATCGGATCTTTTTAGCGAGCGATAGAGGTTGCGATCTGCCCGGTATGGTGGACTGTATTCAACTGAAACGATCTACTGATCCTAGTGATGAGTACACTGAACGAAAACCCCATCCCGAAATCGACTGATTTGTCCGACCATCCAGTCCAAATTAGCAAAATCGTGTTTTCGAATGACGAATCAGTCATACGGCAATCATCCTGAAAAGCGGATGACGACCATCTTATTCGTGTATGAGTCGACGCACGCTATGTGAATGAATATTAGTTGCAGAGCGAAGGCAACACAGATGCACCAAATTTATTCATCGATAGCGTAACAAGTTCCTTGTTCGTTATACCCGCGACATTGACGAATTGCGTTGCATGTCTTTTTGCTGGACATGACGCATTTTTGAAATGGGTGTTCGTGAGGGCACCCTGGCCACTAAACAAATCATTTTTGAGAAGGGAAGCGGATATATGATTGATATCAATCGCTAAAAAACAAGGTCGCTCGACCATATGGTCGACATTCCATTTCTATATCGCTGTCATCCGATTTTAGGATGACATCATTCGGTCGGTGGACCATACGGTTTCCGACCGAATGTCGTTAAGGGGCGCGATCATATCGCCTCTCAGTCGATCTTGGGCGGGGGTTTCCGTTCAGTGTAGGGAGAGTAACGTGTATTGTGACAAGAGAGTGCCTACGTCATTATATTATGCTTATATGAACAAGTTGTTGGAAAGTGAGTTGAGTGTTGGTATAATTGTACTTGAACAAATGCACACTGAACAAAACACCCCGCCCAAGATCGACTGAGAGGCGATACGATCACGCCCCTTAACGACATTCGGTCGGAAACCGTATGGTCCATCGACCGAATGATGTCATCCTAAAACCGGATGACAGTGATATGAAAATAGAATGTCGACCATATGGTCGAGCAACCTTGTTTTTTAGCGATTCATAATATTAATGTCACCGCTATCCTTCTCAAAATATGATGTGGTTGGTACCAGGATACCCTCGTGGGCACCCTTTTCAAAAAAAGATGGCATGTCCAAGACATGCGTCGAAAAATCGTCAACGACCCGGGTGTCACGATCAAGGAACTTGTTACGCTATCGATGAATAAATTCAGTGCATCTGTGTGGACTTCGCTCTGCAACTAATATTCATTCACATAGCGTGCGTCGGCTCATACGCGAATAAGATGATCGTCATCCGCTTTTTAGGATGATTGCCGTATGACTGATTCGTCATTCGAAAACACGATTTTGGTAATTTGGACTGGATGGTCGGACAAATCAGTCGATTTCGGGATGGGGTTTTCGTTCAGTGTAGGGGAAATATGTATCTGTATATGATGGCCTATCATAGCAGGGATAGGGTGCGACTCAAAACTCTTTGCGTGCCGCACACTCTGCTACGAGACAGCACAACAAACTAGAAGGGGACGAGTACGCGCAATCGGTTGTGTGTTGCTCGCTTACTTTGCCGCGCGCTGGAGCTCTCCTGTCTCTCACGCTCTGTCGTATGCACTCTCTCGGTGCTTGTCTCCGTGCTTGGCACTTGGCTTGATACTACGCACGATTGGAAAAATTTCGAATCAAACGACCCATCACTTGTCAACCCTTGACAAGCTTAACAACTTTGCTGAAAACACAAACTCTTCAATTAATTTATTAATTGGTTTTTTCTGTTTGGAGACAAGCGCAGTCCCAAGCACCGTGCATTACTCCCTGCGCCGTAGAGCTAGTGCTGCGATTGTCTCTCGCACAATTATGAAAGCTCTCACTCATACGTCTCTTGTCTCTCGGCAAAACGGGAGACGAGCACTTGCGATTGTGTGAAGCACACGCTTTTTTCGCACCGCACGGTGCATGCCGCCAATCCCTGTTTCTTAGTTAGTACCTCTTTAAAAAATGCATTGATATTTCGTGTCAACGCGATTGAAATTTTCCGTGACTTGATGAGCGTGACTTCTACTGCTAGGTGTCACGACCAACAGCATAAAATATTCATCAGTTTCTAATTCCATTCCAAGAGGATCTTATCTCTTCTGTGAGCGCGTTATCTCCACATATACGCCTTTTGGTTTCAAATACGTCGGGCACAGTTCAACAATCGTAGAGACTATGATTGCACTTTTCGGGAAATGCAATCTACTCACGCACAGTATCAATTACGCAAATCGATCGAATTGGAATGATACCTGGAACGATATGAATTGCTGCACAATTGGAGCCACGCACGTATGAGGGCGTTTGTATTTTTCCATCCACAGTCGAATACGTCAGTCTATCCATACGCCATAGTGTGGCATTCAATCAAATTAGCTGGTAAAGATGATCGAAATGGAATTGCAATGTCGATTAGGGTAAAAACACAATAGTTCAACGCAAATAACACAGCGTAACAGAAATTAACTTTTGGTCTGTCTCAAGAGCCCAAGTCTGTCTTGGGCCGCTGAATTCGAATCCGGGCTCAGATTTGCTTTAGCACGTCACAATTTTGAGCTATACCTCAATTTATAGGATAAAATATGCGATTTTGGGCTGTTTCGACTGCAAGCCATTAAGCATGGAAATATTTTTTTTAATCAATCATAGGGTAAATTGGTCAAATAACATCTAAATTAGCGCCTCATGCAAAATATTGCGTTTTACCAAATAGAATTTGATAGTTTTAGGCGGTTTATGTTAGGTGCGATATTTCCCATACAAGTCACCCTCCAAAAGTTGCATGCAAGTTTACATACTGACATAAAATGTTGTGGGTTTCGTGGCCGTGCGGCTAGAGGCGTCAGTTATCTAGTCGTTTCGTAAACCTCGGAGTGTGGGTTCGATTCCCGCTCCAGTCGGGGAAAAATTTTCGTCAAACGGAAAATTCTCCACTGGGCCACTGGGTGTTTCGTGTGATGTCCGTTGTCTAATGTTAGTGCTTGTTCAGTCTGTACAACCTCTGGTTGAAGACGGTGTTGTGTCTTTAAAGAAAAATGCTTAAATAATAGAAATACACTAGAACTCCAATGGCGCTGTAGTCTCTTTTCCTATTCAATTATATAGATGACTTTAATTATATTAATTGATTGTTTGAAGTGTCCATCTGGTAGAAAATCTTTTGTTTTGGTAAACAAAATTTATTTGACACTTCTAGTACCGCTAGTGACGCTGTAAGACCAAGCCCACTCATGGGCTCAATCAAGCGTTTTAACGTTAAGTAGAGCCCTGAACAAAGAAGCGAACCGCACCGGTCGCTGCTAAGTAGGGCTCAAAAGCGAAAAGTTTACGTACGGTTCGTAGCAGGGCTTAGAATATAGAGACACGCAAAGTACGGTCTCTATCCGTAGGCTCGTGCGCTCTCTCGCGTTTAGCTCTCTGGGTAGCGTAAAGAGGAGACGAAAGAACATGAGTATGGATTTGTTGCCAGGTATATAGTTTCTAGAGAATGATTTTCTTGTTTTGTATAGGTAGGAATTTATTTTAGTTTGCATCAAATATTTAAAATTTTTATTCTTACTTGCTTTGAAATTTTCAACCAAACAATATCATAGATCGTTACACGAATAACACAACAAATTGTCTGACATACAATTGTGATAGAGTGACAATACAAACGCAGAAAAATAATAGGTTTAAATTGACAAGCTTTGCTTAAGTATGTTATGAATAGAGTTTTCCCTTCTTCGCCAATTTTAGGATCATGCATAACGAAAATGTATTGATTTTCTTATAAAAATAGTTACGATTGTTCATAATCACACCTTTAGTTTTTGATTCGGCCGATCGTTTAGAAACTAATATTTGAAGAAATGTATAGTGATTCAGTGAGTTTTGCTATTTTAACACGTACATGTTTGAGCCGGCGATTTTAACACCCATATTAACAAAACTTTTTCAAGCAAGTTTAGCATTAGGCTACATTCCAGAAGATTGGCGAAAAGTGCGGGTAACTTTTATCCCAAAGGCAAATAAAAAGGATAAAACCTCACCAAAATCCTTCAGGCCGATAAGCTTATCGTCAGTTCTGCTTAAAACTATGGAAAAAATTATTGATGAATACGTAAAATCATCATATATGGCCAAAATTCCTCTCAGCAAATATCAGTTTGCATATCAGGAAAGCAAATCATCAGTAACAGCGTTACATGCAGTTGTTACAAAACTAGAAAGATCTTTGGGAGCAAAGGAAATTTCGCTTGCGGCTTTCCTTGACATTGAGGGAGCATTTGACAACTCATCTCATAACTCAATGATATCTGCAATGACAAATCGTAATTTTGACAAATGCATCATAGATTGGGTTAGCGAGATGCTATCTAAGAGAGAGATATCAGCAAACCTTGGAACCTCTTTTATTAGTATTAAAGCAGTTAAAGGGTGCCCACAAGGAGGCGTACTATCACCTCTATTGTGGTCTTTAATAGTTGATGATCTTCTCAAAAATTTAGAATCTCAGGGATTCGAAGTTATTGGCTTCGCAGACGATATAGTCATATTAGTTCGAGGCAAATATGATTGTATCGTCACTAGCAGAATGCAAAGTGCTTTAAATTTTGTCTCTTCGTGGTGTGATAGGGAAGGACTAAACATAAACCCTTCTAAAACCACTATTGTACCATTCACGCGAAAGAGAAAATATGTAATAAAAGATATTATATTATTGAAAGGTACACTTCTGGAACTTTCACATACAGTTAAATGCCTTGGGGTATACCTTGACAGCAAGCTAAGCTGGAACTTTCATCTAGAGCAAGCAATCACCAAAGCGACAAATGCTCTATGGATAAGTAAAAGAACTTTTGGTAGGCAATGGGGATTAAAGCCAAAAATGATCCAATGGATCTATACGGCAATTGTGGGACCCAGGGTAACCTACGCTTCATTGGTATGGTGGAGAAAAACTGAAGAAAAAGGGGCTCAAAAAAAGCTAGAAAAGCTTCAGAGATTAGCAACTTTTTCAATAACTGGTGCAATGAGGAGTACACCAACCAAAGCATTGGATGCCTTGCTTTGCTTGCTACCATTGCATCAATTTCTGCAACTAGAAGCTGAAAAGAGTGCGCTAAGGATCAAGAGATCTGTGAACCTCTTGGAAGGTGACCTTATTGGGCATCTCAGTATTCTTAAACAATTTAACGTTTATCCCTTGATTTTGAATAATGGAGATTGGATGGAGAAAAAATACAATTTCAATTGTTCATATCGAGTGATTGACACATCCCGTGAAATGTGGGAGTTACCCAAGCAACAAACATGTTATATAAGAGTTACGAAAGCGCAAGTTTTGGTTGTATAGAAGTTTATTTTACGTAATTCTAACATTGTGCTGGAATAACGTCAAATAAACTTCTATACAACCAAAACTTGCGCTGTCGTAACTAATATATAACATGTGTGTTGCTTGGGTAGGTGGTCCAGATCTTCGTCCAGGATCAATTGTATTTTATACAGATGGTTCAAGACTGAATGATCAAGTAGGAGCAGGAGTGACTGGTCCTGGGATAAACCTATCGATTTCTATGGGCAAGTGGCCCACTGTATTTCAAGCTGAAATTCAAGCAATTTTAGAATGTACTGTAATATGCTTACGCAGAAATTACAGGCATTCAAATATCTGCATCATGTCTGACAGTCAAGCAGCGCTGAATGCTTTGAGGTCGGCGACATGCACATCTAAACATGTGTGGGATTGTATTCAATCACTTCAAAAACTGTCTTGTCGTAATCAAGTCAATTTATATTGGGTTCCTGGCCATTGTGGAATTGATGGTAACGAAAAAGCCGATATGCTAGCAAGACTTGGATCGGCTCGTCAATTCATAGGGCCAGAACCCTATTGTGGGTTTTCTGTTGCATCTCTTAGAATGGAGCTGAAAGCTTGGGAAACTTTGAAAGTGGATGCCAATTGGAAAAACACTTCTATAGCGAGGCAGGCAAAACGTTTTATTACTCCGAACGTTAAAATGACTCGCAAAATACTAGAACTTTCCAAGAAAGATCTCAGTATATATGTTGGTCTAGTTACAGGCCATTGTCCGAGCCGATATCACTTGAAGCTGATTGGAAAACTTCAAGATGATTTTTGTCGCTTCTGTGAAGCAGAGAAAGAAGACTCGGAACACTTATTATGCCACTGTCCGGCAACTTTCAATACTAGAATTAGGTTCTTCGACAAAGGGCTGGAAATATGGAGAACAAATCCCAGTACGGTAGTGCACTACATTCAGTACGCAATACCGTGCTGGAGTAATGCTATAAGTCCAACATTGACAATCACTTCCAATAGTGCTATGTCATATGGACAAAGCTAAAAACAAAATGGGGAATATATCACAATAGATCAAAACAATGGTCGCAGTGATGGAAATACCCGACACGGAATAAAAAAAAAAAATTGAGCCGGGGTTGCTACGCAGTAAGTAAAGTTTGGTTTCGCACATTTAGAAAAATGTCCAAATAAATAACTCGCGAAGTTCGTTCCGACAAGTTCTAAAATTATCGTCATCCGTCGCAGATTCCGGTGAGAAGATGTGCGTATTTTCTAACCCGGAAAGATACCATTTGACGGTAATAAGTGACCACAAGGTTTTTTTTCTTCACTTTCCGGGCTGAGATCCCCTGCTTTGAAAGAGCTGTGCCTCGCCTTCCGTTTTGTCGTGAATATTTCGAAAAAGTCAAAGGAGTTTTGGTTTGATTGCTGTTTTTGAAAATGGTGGTCGTCAGTGGGTGGTTTATTAACCCGGGAGCGGTCGCGCCGTGTACTGAGTACACGCACAATGAAAAATGCACGCTTGTGGTACACAGCGTGAGCACAGCGTCGCCGCAGGTAGTAAAAGACGCAACTGCTCGAGGGTTAAATATAAATTAAAAAATATAAATTAAATAAACGAGACATAAGGAAGAAAGTGTGCAAAATGGGTAACTTCACCGTGCACGCATCCTTCCTCTCCTGTAAATTCGAGAAGTACCTTGCCGAAAGAAAATATTCTGTACTCCAAGTATTTCGAAGAATCATCTTTGCGCGTAGTAGACCTGGCCGCTTTGATGCATGTGTCATATCTATGATATGCTGCAAGCATCAATATTGACAAGAAAAGTAACACGATTGCTTTCCAGGGTGATTCCAGGGTGATTCCGTACTGGCTGCGTATGTATAAGATTAGATAAGAGTAGTTACGATTTTTCAAAGATGCTTTGACTGTACCTAACTCAACTCAGATATCATAGAAACACTTCAGTATTTTTTTTTGTAAAAACAAACTTTAATCATACCGATAATAATCTAAAAAAAATGTAGTCGAGCTGTCAAGTTTCATCAATTAAAATAGGCGGTGTGCAGGACTGCCATATTGTAGGTTCCTCGTTATAGAAAAAGCAAGGTGTTGGATGTTAAAATACATCAATTGTTGTATGAAGTGCCAACTAGGAGAGTACTTTGACTACTGCCAACTAGGATTATGTACTTTGACAAATACGCAGTCTACTTCAAGCGCATAGAATCTGCTTCCAACAAAATATTCATATACCTACCAGCATCCAAAGGATCGCAATATATATTAAGTTTTCCGATTGATGCTTTGTAACTAAAAGGTTGTGACTGAGTATAGAATAAGCTGAAGTTAAAATACACGTTAATGAAAAAAGGTTGCGCAAACTTATCGCAGACTGTTACTGCGCTGCCATAGTGCCGCGTCAAAGTTAGAGTGGGAGTGCGCGTACAAAGGATTTTCATGGATTTGCTGTTATTGATATTCTTCTTTGCGGCTTCGCACACGCGCACTCCCACTCTCACTCCTAACTATAACGGCGCCCTTAGAAGACAGCTTCTACTATGACCAGGATTCAAAAATCTTGACCTACGCGAAGTTGTAAAGGAGACAACTACGTTATAAATGTGTTGGAAATGCAAGGGATGTAATTATTCAATAAACCTAATTATTAAAAAGATGCTCAAAATCTCAAATTCAGATAAATTTCTTGCGAGAAAGGCAACATGGATATCGAAGAGATGGATATTATTTTAGATAAAAATTCAACCTACAAGTCATACAGTAAGCAACAAACACATAATTTAATAAAAGATTGCTTGAATTCCGAGATTACAATCATACATTATTGAGAAAATAATATCATTTAACGCACCAAAACTGGTACAAATCTCCAAGGGAATTATTTATTTGAGTTCAATTTTTACTAACTGTTTTCAGTCTTATCCAAAACCCCTTTCTTTCAAAATATGAGCACAGATTATTATACTGAATAAGATTT
Organism: Aedes albopictus; assembly: GCF_035046485.1. NCBI lineage: Eukaryota > Metazoa > Arthropoda > Insecta > Diptera > Culicidae > Aedes > Aedes albopictus. The sequence goes on from NC_085137.1 coordinate 409,654,078, forward strand.
GCAATAACACCATAGAAATACACAAAATATTGCGATGATTTACAGAAATGCAAAAAACCGATGGTACGGATAGAATAGAGACCACCGGTGCGCAAAGGCGACCGATCATTATTTTACTCACATGGAAACGAACGACCGGTGCGAAAATGGGTGGATAACGAAATTAAAAATCGTTAACGACGTGCTGTTGCGTGTGTAGTATGAAGCCCACGAGTGGGCTTGGTCTAAGGGCGTGGCAAACTAGATGTTAGTCACACGAACAGTCGCGACATTGGACTTCTGTGGCTAGTTATTCTAATGCTTAAATCTATCAAATTTTGATTAGGTAAAACGAAATATTTAGCATGAGTCGCTAATTTAGGTGTTAATTGACCAATTTACCTTTTGATTGGTTAAAAAAAATATTGCCATGCGTAATGGCTGGCAGTCAAAAAAGCCCAAAATCGCATATGTTGCCCCATAAATTGAGGTATAACTCAAAATTGGGACGTGCTTGAGCAAATCTGAGCCCGGATTCGGATTCAGCGGCCCAAAATCTGTCAGAGACACATACGTTTGCTCTTGAGACAAAAAAAATGTTGCGCTGTGTAAGCTTTGCCAACTTCAATAACTAGCATTAGAGTGAATCTAAATTTCAGGCATGGTTATGATGGATTTTTTTTTTTTTTTTTTTTTTTTTTTTTTTTTTTTTTTTTTCAGTTTTGCCGCTGCTGTCGTCGGATGCAGACGGATTGTATTACACGGTCAGGCAGTGTTTTTTTTGCTTCGATACAATTGAATCGCGTGCTTGCTTTCCTTTGTCGATCGATCACCTTATTGTTTGCTGGTGGTGCGTTCTGTGTGGCAGAAATAGCATCAAGTCATCGTTAGCAATATGAGCGAACTGTTTGTTAACACCGTTCAGTTCCGATTTCCGCCAGGCAGTCCACGGCCGTCTTGGATGGAAGTCGTCAACTTCATGAAACGGCTTGACACGGACGTCATGCTTGTAGAGACTATCTATAAAACGGCTCATGATCGTTCGCTTTTCATGAAATTTACATCGCGTGAAGCCATGGAGGAATCATTACGGAGGAACGCGGACCCACGGCAATTTGTGTATTCAAGTGGGAAGTCCATCGAGGTACAAATGTCAATGGCGGGTACCAATGTGCGGTATGTCCGTATATTTGACCTGCCACCGGAATTAGCAGATGAACGTTTGTCAGCGGTTCTTGAAAGATATGGAAAGGTGCACCGTGTAATCCGCGAAAAGTTTCCGCCGGATTCGGGTCTTGGACACATCTTCACCGGAGTACGAGGTGTGCATATGGAAATCGAAACAAATATTCCATCGATGATCGATGTCGCTGACCTGGAAGGGAGAGTATACCACGACGGATTGAAGGAGACGTGTTTTTTCTGTCAAGCGGAGGGACACAGGAAGGACGCCTGCCCACAGCGGCAAGTGAAGGACAAAACAGGAAAAAAACAGAAGAAAATTTCGTATGCTGGTATTGTATCTGGGAACCTAGTCCCACCGTTGGAGAATGATTCAGAGGAAACATTGCTGAATGAAATAATTGAAGTTTTGGAGGAGGAAGAAGAAGAAGGAGCAGCGAATCAGGCACAATTGGATGCTTGCGAGAGCGAGTGCAGAGTAGAGACAATTTCTGCGAAGGACATAAATCGGAAGAACACAGATAACGCATCGGAAGGAACATCTAACTCTGTACAGGAACCTGTAGCAAATCCTCAGGCGGCTCAGCGGCGAGCTCAATTTGCTGCTTCGGGTGGTGGCTCAAGCTCCAACTCAGTACCACGACCGAAGAAAAAATGCACGCGTAGAGTTTTTTATTAGTATATTATTGAATGATTGTAGAATATTTAAATTAAACTATTCACCTAGTTGTCGGCTCCGTAGAGTTTTAAATTAAACAATTGAGCCAAAATAAATAAACAGTTTGGAAAAAAAAAAAAAAAATGATGGATTTTTCATTCTTCTTGGGCAAAAACGTCTCTTTTGAAAAATCTGTTTCAAGCTTTCAGCCACCTCTAGATAAAGACTTTACCTTAATGTTTACCCTAATCTTATTTTCTACTCTCTGGGTGTAGTATACCGTTATAATGGTTATAATCCTTTCAGGATGACTACTATATGATAAAGTATTGCGATCACAATGTCAGGCCCTTCTCTCTCTCTCTCTTCTTGGCGTAACGTCCTCACTGGGACAAAGCCTGCTTCTCAGCTTAGTGTTCAATGAGCACTTCCACAGTTTTTAACTGAGAGCTTCCTCTGCCAATGACCATTTTGCATGTGTATATCGTGTGGCAGGCAAGAAGATACTCTATGCCCAAGGAAGTCAAGGAAATTTCCTTTACGAAAAGATCCTGGACCGACCGGGAATCGAACCCGTCACCCTCAGCATGGTCATGCTGAATACCCGTGCGTTTACCGCCTCGGCTATATGGGCCCTAATGTCAGGCCCTTGGACAAATCATTACTGCAACAAATATATTCTGGCAATTTTTGAATAGATTGGAAGAAACATATTGAAACAAATTTAAAAAGCAATAAACATTACGATAAATCAAAAGTATAACGAAGATCAATAATCTTGAATACATTTTTAGAACACAAAATTAATCAGATATTGAGCCTGAAAAAAAATGAAACAAGTTTTAAAACTCCTATGCGTTTTTTTTTTCTGAAGTTTGTTTTCGACGGATTCATTCCACTGCATTTCCACCTACTAATCAACTAGAGAAATCTATCTAGAGTATGCCAAATTGCAGGTGTCACAAATCACAACGTCAATTGAGATTGATACCTACTATTCTGCGAAAGATGAGCTTCCAAATTTGGATTGGGTATGACGAACGTTAGCCAGCCAGAATATGTGCAACTCGCGGGGGAAAACCCCAAACTAATCAAATTATTAGATTTGGATTCACATGTTCATGTGTAGGCCTAACGAACGTCAAGCATAATAACCATTCGTCAATAAAGCACACGCGGAGTGATTAATTCAAAAAGCGTAGTGCAGTTGACGACCGATCCGGCGTACGATAGTATGGACCGATATGGTGACCGCCAAAAAGCAAGTGGCGGTCACGCCTGACGCGTGGTTTTCGCTGTTAACGACAAAAATGCAGAGTACATACTGCTGGTTGTACATTGAACCATCGCACGCCACGGTGTGTCTGGTGGACAACATTAATTTTAAAAAATCGGTATCGCTAAGACACCCACCAAACGAAAGCTAAGGGTCCCCTCTTTCACTTGAGACTTAAATGAGAAAGTTCTATCGGCGGGTCTAGAACAATTTTTTTTTTTGAAAAATATGATATTTTTTCATTTTTTTTCGAAGAACACATTAATGACAAAACACTGTTTTTCCATTGCAAGCATGACTTTCCGACGATATATATTTTATATTCTGTTTATTATTCTACACATAAAAGCATAATAGTCCCATGTGAATGGAAAATCCAGCAGTTGGCAGTTTTGGGTTTATGAGCAGTTTGGTGAAAGTACTAGAACAGTGAATATAAATCGAGTGAAATGCTGTTCGTTTGAATTCCAATTATGTGTTTGCATCCTATAACAGATACGTATACGTCTTTCGTGTCTCGTATTTGACTGGTACCAGCAGGTCACCAATCGACCAACTTTTCAGCTCATACCGTCATTGGGTTCTTCAGATTTGGGCTCTTGAAATTTTTGGGGTGTGACTTCGTCATATATTCTTCTCAAACAGCTTCTCAACTTCAATGTGCGTCTGGTACTCAAGACACATGTTTTCCTTTATCTTCTTCTTTTTCTTGGCGTAACGTCCCTACAGGGACAAAGCCTGCTTCTCAGCTTCTATGAGTACTGTAGGAGATATAATAAAAATAAATTAAATTGTTCGACATGCTTGAAATTTTCTTATTATATCTCCTACAAGCACTTCCACAGTTTTTAATTATAAATTTCTTTTGCCAATTACTATTTTGCATGTGTATAGCGTGTGACTTGCACAAAAATAGTGTATGCTCAGGGAAGTCGAGGAAATTTTCTTCACGAAAATCACCTGGACGGACCGGGAATCGAACCCGTCATGCTCAGCATGGTTATGCTAGATACCCACGCCTTTACAGCTGTCGCTTTATGGGCCCTTTTCGTTACCAAAAACAAATCATTGGTGAACAGAATTGGTTTACTTTTCTGGTCACTCGTTGACGCCTGTTTCCATCTGGATGGCAGTTCATGAATATTTGAGAGCTTCATCTGATCAGCCGGGCCCATATAGCCGAGGCGGTAAACGCACGGGTATTCAGCATGACCATGCTGAGGGTGACGGGTTCGATTCCCGGTCGGTCCAGGATCTTTTCGTAAAGGAAATTTCCTTGACTTCCTTGGGCATAGAGTATCTTCGTGCCTGCCACACGATATACACATGCAAAATGGTCATTGGCAGAGGAAGCTCTCAGTTAAAAACTGTGGAAGTGCTCATAGAACACTAAGCTGAGAAGCAGGCTTTGTCCCAGTGAGGACGTTACGCCAAGAAGAAGAAGAAGATCTGATCAGCCTGATCTCTGGGTTTTGCCCGCAAATATTCAGCAACCGCAGCAACATTATGAGAATTCTGAATGATGTTCAACAAGTTTCGATGTGCTTCAGCTTTAGTGCAAACAAGCTGCTTGCCTTTGGTCATCTCCCTGTAGCATCTAGAACACAACTGCAACGAGCAATTTCTTTTTGCGTCATCGGTAGTAGTGCTAGATCTGCCACATTTGCCCTTTAGGTATGAGAAGTTGTAGTTCTTCTAGTTCTTGCAGCACTACATATTTCACAAACATGGGCCGCAACTCCAAGTAGAAGGTTTCAAATAATATTTAAACTCATAGAGAATAAATCTAATGAGTGTATTCGCACCATTGAATGAGATAAATTTAAATAAGCAAATCCGAACTTTTTTGTGGGATAGCTGCTATCTCTAATATCTTTCAGAAAAAGTTGTTATAATATCAACAACCTGCAAGTAGAAACAAGAACAAGTTAAGACATTTTCAATCCGTTCTGATTATTATGTGTGTGCTCAGACATATGTACTTTAATGTACAACATGTGTTTATGTCAATAAAGCTGTAGAATTCAATGAAAAGTTGCTAACTCTTCTATAAACTATTGATATTCGTCAGATTAGCACATTGTTACTAGTACATATATATTGTGCAAACGTTAGACATGTAGCATTAATTATTCTATTTTTGTCAGTTGAGTAAGGCGACCTGTTTTACAAAGATATTCGGTTACTAATAATTTTTATGTCGAATTACTCGTTACAAGACAATTTTACTAAAATTTTTCTAAAACTGTGAATATCAACTGTTTTCGATTATAATTGAGGCAGAAAAAAAAATCTTCAAACACAATACGTACTCCTTGGTTCCATTCTCCTCGTCACTTAGGGGTTTATTGTCATAGTTGTTTCTTAAAATGTAAGGAGCTATAATAAACTGTAATAGTCTGAATTAACTAACAATGTATATATCTTTGATACCATATGGTGCACAAATTGAAAAATACCGGTGTGGTAATTCTATCTTAGCCACGACATACAAGAATACAAGACAGACCATTAACCTAAGTAATCATCAATTTTTAACGTAACTTGTAACGTCATTATTATCGTTCCTTCACGTTAATAAAATTGGTGTGGAGTTCTAGATCGTTTTATCCATGCTTTTGAACGATTTAAATTGCACCATCAAAAAATTTCCAGTTATCCGAAATGCATTAAATACCTTTCAAATGTTGTACCACGTGATCCGAGCTACTTTGATGTATGTTCTATTTTTGTTTACATCAATCGGCCTACTTCGATCACAAAATTTTTAAATCAAGAGACACTGTCAATAAAAACTAAGAAAATTGCAGCCGCAATAAAAATTCCAGAAGGCGAATTTTATTTGTACATATGCCTTAATACTGCCGAAATTCTTTTTCTACTGCCTTAAATATTGTTTTTTGCACTTTATGTTTAAGAAACATTTTGTAAGGGAAATTTTAAATATTCAATTGACCCGTATACTCTTTCAAAAAGACACGTTACTAATGGGCGACCTCATACATACCCATTTGGCTACAGTCAAGATTGAAAAGAGAAAAAAACACAAGTCTCGAAGCTATTAATATTTGAAAAAAAAAATTGTTCTAGAACCGCCGATAGAACTTTCTCATTTTAGTCTCAAATGAAAGAGGGGACCTTTAGCTTTCGTTTGGTGGGTGTTTTAGCGATACCGATTTTTTTAAAATAATTTTGTTCTACCAGACACACCGTGACGCGGATAGTGAGGGGCCCATCAAAAACACAGCCGAAACCGAATGTCTTTTGCATGTTGATTCGATTTCGAAGGATTCTTTCGAGTGTTTTGGCTGGAGGTGGCAATTCCGGCGCTTATCATGTGGAATAGTTCTGTACTTTTTATACGATTCGGATATTTTACTATAAATATTGAGGGCAATCGATGACACAGTATCAGTTCACTCAAGCATTTCAGTTCAGTCAGCAATCGCAGCTAGTCAACCGACTTAGACAAACTTCAAAATGTTCGCCAAGATCGTGAGTAATCCTTTAAACATAATTCTAACAAGCAAGCATATTAACTAGATCTCTGATTCTATTTCCCAGATCTTCATTGCCGCCCTCGCCATCGTCGCCGTGAGCGCCAAGCCCGGTCTTGTGGCCGCCCCGCTGGCATACTCTGCTCCACTGGTGGCCGCTGCTGGTCCAGCTGTGGTGACTGCCCAGAGCTCCCAGTTCATTGCCCGTAACTACAACGGAATCGCTCCTCTGGCCTACACTGCCGCTTACACTGCTGCCGCTCCGGTTGCCTATGCTGCCCCAGCTGCTTATGCTGCCGCTCCATTTGCCGCTGCCGCGTATACTGCTCCAGTTCTGCTGTGAGGTGTAACATATTAGGAATATTCTCGCTGGATGTTCAGGGCAACGCATTTTGTCTAAAGCAATGGATCTGATATGATTGAAGTTGAATGTGATAAATAGTACAATTTTGAAAGCAATTATCTTTAGTCCTTCTTCCAATGATGACACAATGAAGCGTATTGCGAGAGAGGTTTTGAATACAGACATTAAGCAAAGTGTGAATTTCAGTGGTCTGTTATCTTAGCTTTGTCTATCTGCATGGTTGATGCTCCATGATTGATTTGAACTACAGTGTATCAAACAATTGTTCGTACAGGAAGTTATTTGTCAAAATAATTTTTCATTCAAATGTTAATAACTTTTTTATGCGTCAACCAGAAACGCTGAGATTTAGATAAAACAGCTCCATTAGTTGAATTTTTAGCGAGATCGCATAAGTTTTCTGAAAGTTATAGAACTTTTAGTAAAACTTATAAGATTTTTGAACACATTTTTAAAACATTACATCTCAATATGTACTCGATAATTTTTTTTTTTAATTTTTTTGTCTTACATCTTATACCTAAGGCTTTCATATGCAGCCATGTTTGTGGTTTAATATTCACTACAAAATATTTGAAAAATGTGCGTAAATAGTTGGCGATGTTTTAAAATTTATTATATTTTGCACATATAATCTGCCAAACGTTTACCACTAATAAAAGTGCATTAACTGAACGAAAAATCCATAGGACCTACTCTTCATGTGTGGTTTAGTAGGTCCTGTATAAAAATATATCATTAAGACAGTTTAAAAAAGTTGAAAACACTTGGCACTTTTATTGATCAAAATATGATAAATTTCCAAATGACACTCTGAACATATACAGATTTTTCATATTTTTTGTAGTGAATATAAAACCTTAAACGAAGCTGCATATGAAAACCTTAGGTATAAGCTGTAATACGAAAAATATTGAAAAAGTTTCATCAAGTACATATTGAGATATAATGTTTTTAAAATGTATTCAAAAATTTTATAAGTTTTACTAAAAATTCTATAACTTTCAGAAAACTTATTCGATCTCGCTCAAAATTTTACCAATAAAGCTTCAATATATGGATTCTAATTGGTCAAAATTTCAGCGTTTTTGATTGACGTATAAAAAAGTTATAATCATTTAAATGAAAAAATTTTTTGACCAAAAAATTGCTGTACGGACAATTGTTTGATACACTGTAGTATAGATTGAACTAAAATACTCCAGATGCTCCAGGGATTGGCGGCATGCACCGTGTAGTGCGAAAAAAACGTGTGCTTCACACAATCTCAAGTGCTTGTCTCCCGTTTTGCCGAGAGACAGAGACGTATGAGTGAGAGCTTTCGTTAATTGTGCGAGAGACAAATTGCAGCACTAGCTCTACGGTGCAGGGAGTAATGCACGGTGCTTGGGACTGTGCTTGTCACCAAGCAGAAAAAATCACTTAATAAATTAATTGAAGAGTTCGTGTTTTAGGCAAAGTTGTTAGGTTGACAAGTGATGGGTCGTTTGACTCGAAATTTTCCCAATTATGCGTAGTATCAAGTCAAGTGCAAAGCTCGGAGACAAGCACCGAGAGAATGCATACGGCAGAGCGTGAGAGACAGGAGAGCTCTAGCTCGCGACAAAGTAAGCGAGCAACACAAAACCGATTGCACGTACTCGTCTCCTTCTGGTTTGTTGTGCTGTCTCGTAGCCATTTACATCTGGTTTGAGATATCAAAATTTCTTATTTATTCTCTAAAAATATGATAAAAAGTATGAAAGCTGTCTTGCATTCAGAGTCTCATGCTCTGCGTGAGTTGTTGGGATCTAAGGCGAAAAACAACTCGCGAAACATTTGAAAAGGGCCTATCTGCTTTTTGAAAACAAACATTTTCTGTCTCTGTAGGGACGATCTGCATCCACCGACGCACATCAACACCCTGAATAGATAGCTCGAAGAACACTCTTTCTGATAAGTCTGGACGAACATTTGAAAAGGGCCTATCTGCTTTTTGTAAACAAACATGTTTCTGTCTCTACAGGGCCCATCTGCATCCACCCACACACATCAACACCCTTAACAGATAGCTTGGAGAACACTCTTTCTGATAAGGGTGTTGATGTGCGTGGGTGGATGAAGATGGGCCCTACAGAGACAAAAACATGTTTGTTTACGCAAAGCAGGTAGGCCCTTTTCAAATGTTCGTCAAGAAGTGTGTTTATGTGCGTGGGTGGATGCAGATAGGCCCTACAGAGACAAAAACATGTTTGTTTATGAAAAGCAGATAGGCTCTTCTTAAATGTTTGTCTATCGCTGGAGGGTTAACCAGCTCATGAGACGAAGCTCATGAGGCACATTTCGAGAAAAATGAGGCGCACACAACTTTCAGTCTCAAAATGTACAGGGCTCCTGGGAGCACGCTTGCACTGCGGTTCCCGTACATGGGACTAAAGCACGTGTACAATGTACATCACCTCTACTTGGATTTGGCCGCCATTTTTCAATGTTACAGTCAGGTTTTTTTTACGCGGGGAATACGTACCGCGTAAAAAAAAAATCTGTTCAAAATAAAAAAAACCGCGTAAAAAAAGTCTCACCATTTCTCGACGAATCATGCAAAAATAAGACGATGATTTTTTTTGTATGGAGTTTTCATTTACGCGGCCGCGTTAATGAAAACCGCGTAAAAAAACCTGACTGTATCATTAAACCACGATTTTTCCTATGTTTGAACCACCAATGGATCACTAAAATAACTAAAACGGCCGCTATTTTATGAACAGATAGCGCCACCATACTTGTGTGTTTGTCGTATCTCGACTGCTGTCACTGTGTTACCGTTCATATAGGGTGGCGCTTTTGTTTTGATGCGATGAGTAGCGGAAAAGTCGGCTTCAATGATCCATTTCAGATTTTGAACACACCATTAGAAAGCTGCGCATCTTTATTATTCGCAAGTAGAACGCGATAATTTCAAAATAACCTTTTGGAAGTTATTATGCTTTGAGGCTTATGCGCATTTAGTTTGACCGTGAATATTAGAATTGTAGGAACATAAAACTAATGCTCCTCCAAAAAGGAAATATTATCATCATGAAATAAATATTTGTCATTCATGTTCTTTAATTAGAACGTATATAAGATGTCCAGTTTTGTTATAGCTTCTGCCTAGCCACCAACAGATGTCGTTACTTATCGAATGGAATGCCATCTGTTGATATATCTAACAATTTTCTTGCTAATTTAACCTTCCTTTTGCATCACGTTGGGAATACGTACACGGATATCCAAAAGTCTCCATGACTCTTAGAAACGCCCCTGATACCCCCTAAAATGCCTCAGAAACCTCCCTGCCCTGCCCTGACACTCTTCTGGAGCTTCCCTGAGACCCTTAGAGCTCCCCAGAAATATTCTGAGATGCTCTAAACGGCCTCTGAGACCACTCAGGAACCTCCCTGAGCAGTGCTGACATGGTAGAGTTAGAACTGGTTTCTCAAGGTTACACATTTTCAGCGCCTCCTATACACTTAAACCTCTTTTAATGCTTTTTATTTTTATGCAGTTTTAATTTGTAGGGACTTATAAAGAAAGACGTGCAGTTCGTACTCCGGTGTTCTTTATTAAGACATAATACAGTTTTTGTAACGGCAAGGCCTACTACAGTTCGGCCATCTTGATTTTTCACATCGTCCTCGATATGCATGGCTACTTGAACTTTATTTTCCTTTCAGCTCCAACTCGTCGACAAAGTCTTCGATGTTGTAATGCATCACTTATGCTTAAGGCAAAATTGGAAGCATTTCCTCACTTTTTGGTTTTTGATTTTTTATTAAATAACGAAGCAACATTTTCAAAATCGGTTTTCGTGCACATGTAGAGTATGGATCAAGGTATCTCCTGATTTTTTTTTGTAGTGGAAAATGTTTTTCGTTTTTGCAGAAACCATTTTTGAACAAAATTTCATAAAAAAATGGTTTCTGCAAAAATGGAAAACATTTTCCACCTCAAAAAAATTCAGAAGATACCTTGATACATACTCTACATGCGTACGAAAACCGATTTTGAAAGTATTGCTTTGTTATAATAAAAAATCAAAAACCGAAAAAATGAGAAAATGCTTCCAGTTTCGCCTTAAATCTTCACCTGCTGATCGCAACGCTTCTGTACACAGCAAAAAAAATCTTGTGATATCAAATCATTTTCGCTGCACATCAGTCGCGTCGTAAAAGTGATGTACAGATTACATTCTTCCAACGCAGCAAATTAGCCGCTGCAGCTTGAAATGTAACCGAGTAAAATTACGTCCAAAAATGGATACGTCTCCAGAAATAACGCGCCTGGAAATTACAAAATTATTTGCTGTGTATCATCCTATTTAGTATAACACCTCTCGCCGACATCGTCCGAGAGTAATGGCCAGATAAGATCCGCTTCTAGATCCACTGTCGTTTCGCAGGCATTTCACTTTTTCCATAGGCATTTGTAGATCTTCAAGATTTCGTGATGATTTCTTGAAAGGCAACATCTAATTTTGATGAAATAGTTCCGGAATGTTCACGGTTCCATCCCACTTCTAAAATGTAGGGACTTATACAGAAAGACGTGCAGTCAGTACTCTGGTGTTCTTTATTAAGACACAATACAGTTTATGTAACGGCAAGGCCTCCTACAAATTTATGCGCATTTTTTTTATTCCCTGCATAAAAATAGGGAAAGCTACTCAGTACCAATACTGTTCATAAGAATATTTAATAATAAAGGGAACTATTGCAGCAACGATAGGGAATGTTTATAGGGGACAGCGGAGAAAGGTTACAGGGGCGTTTTAGGGGGTACCAGGAGATCTCAGGGTGGTTTTTGGGGGTCCGAGAGGGGTTTCGAAGAAGTTTTCGGGGATTTCGGAGCCTCTCAGGTGCGTTACATGGGATCCGAGGGGGTCTAAAGGGGATTTTAGAGGCGTTCCAGGATGTTTCAGAGCATTTTCGGCGGGATTCGCAGGCGTTACGGAAGCGTTACGAAGGAGTTTTCTTGGGTTTCGGAGCCCCTCAGGTGTGTTACATGGGGTCCGAGGGACTTTAAGGGGATTTTAGAGGCATTTCAGAAAGTTTTCGGGTGGGATTCAGAAGCATTACGGAAGCTTTACGTAGGGGTTCTTGGGGGTTTCGGAGCCTTTCTGGTGCGTTATATGGGGTCCGAGGGGGTCTAAGGGGGATTTCAGAGGCGTTCCCGGAAGTTTCACAGCATTTTCGGCGGGATTCAGAGGTGTTACGGAAGCGTTACGAAGGAGTTTACGGGGGTTTCGGAGCCTCTCACGTGCGTTACATGGGGTCCTAGGAGTCTAAAGGGGGATTTTAGAGGCATTTCAGGAAGTTTTAGAGCATTTTCGGCGGGATTCAGAGGAGTTACGGAAGGGATTTGGGTCTCCAGTTCGCCTAGTGGTTAAAGCTACGGATCGCCAATCCGGAGACGGCGGGTTCGATTCCCGTTCCAGTCGGGAAAATTTTCTCGGCTCCCTGGGCATAGTGTATCATTGTACTTGCCTCACAATATACCAATTCATGCAATGGCAGGCAAAGAAAGCCCTTTAATTAATAACTGTGGAAGTGCTCAAAGAACTCTAAGTTGAAGCGAGGTAGGCCAAGTCCCAGTGGGGACGTAAAGCCATAATGAAGAAGAAGAAGAACGGAAGGGCTTTGGGAGGTTTTGGAGCCTCTCAGGCGCGTTGTACGGGATCCGAGGGGGTCTAAGGGGGATTTCAGAGACGTTCCAGGAAATTTCTGATCATATTGTGGGCTTCGTGGCCGTGCGGTTAGCGGCGTCAGTCGTTTAGGCGTATTGTGAGTGCCACGGAGTGAGGGTTCGATTCCCGCTCCAGCCGGGGGAAACTTTTCGTCAAACGAAAAATCCTCCACTGGTCCACTGGGTGTTCCGTGTTGTCCGTTGCCTAATGTTAGTGAATGTTCAGTCTGTGCAACCACTGGTTGAAGACGGTGTAGTGTCTTTTTTTTATTCGGTGGGATTCAGAGGAGTTACCGAAGCGTTACAGAAGAATTTAAGGGGGGTTTGGAGCCTCTCAAATGTGTTACTTGGGGTCCAAGGGTGTCTAAGAGGGATTTTAAAGGCATTTCAGGGAGTTTCAGAAGAATTTCAGAAACTCCATCGCATAGTTTTTGGAACGCCCCTGAAATACTCTTTGATTTAAAGGTGTTCTTGAAACCCCCTGATACAACCCTGACATAAAATGCTTCGAAACGTCTCTGAATCCTTCGTTATCCCATTGAATTCATCATAATCAATTTGAAAAACCTCTGAAACCCTTTGGATGCCTTTAATACGGTCCATAAACCCCCTGAAACGCACCTGGAAACACATTGAAACGCCCCTGAAATGCTATCAAATGCCCCTAAATTCTCTAAGAACGCTCTTGAAATGTTCCTAAAACACCTTGAAACTCTTTAATTACTCTGAAATGACTGGAGTACATTGAAACGCCCCTCAAACCCCTTGCAACGCCTTTTAAAAGCTCCTGCGATCCCTTGAATAGCCCTTAAAGCAAAGACATAATTCGGTATTTGCTTAAAGCCTCTTGAAACGTCCCTGAAATCCCCTTCATACTGTTGAAATGTTCTTGAATAAGGCAATCCATTACGACTTTTTGCGATGGGAGTAATAGCCATAAGTGTAAACACAGTGTGAGTACAACTCTACAAAGTTTCGTCAAGTGTCATCGGTGCTTAACAAATTCCTTTGTGTTCAAATGTCAACCCGATCATCGGATGTCAAAAAACCCTAATTTATCCACCTAGCGGTGATGGTGCCTTTCTCGTGCCTTCGAAAACACATTTCAACACAACTCAAGTGACATGTTGATGAATATCGCACTTTCATACGTTTAACAGAAATCCATTTCATGGCATCAGAGATCATATCGTTTGTCTGGTTTTTTATTTTCGAGCCTTAAACTCTTAAAAAACAGCAGCAATCTTGAATTTTGAGCTGCCAATTAGCATTTAAGTCCATCAGCTTGAAAATTCTGGTCGCTATTTTTGGACTCCAGACTTCTTCCCCATATTGCATGGTTTCAGAGCCTGAAACTCCATTAACCTTCGAGCAGTCGCGTCTTTGACTACCTGCAGCGACGCCGCGCTTACGCTGTGTACCACAAGCGTGCATTTTTCATGGTGCGTGTGCGTGTACTCAGTACACGACGCGACCGCTCCCGAGTTAAACAGAAGACATTTTAAGTTTTGAGTTGTCATCTTAGATTTTAGACCACCATCTTGGATACTCTGTCATTTTGGAGTCCAGATTTTTTCCGCATATCAAATATACCCATATTGCATGGTTTCAACTCCTAAAACTCCATTAAACAGTCGCCAACTTGGATATTTCAATCGTCATTTTTGGACTCCAGACATCTTTCCAATACCAAATATACATATATTGCATGGTTTTAGAGCCTGAAACTCCATTAAATAGCCGCCATATTGAACGTTGAACCGCCATCTTGGATATTGTGGTCGCCATTTTTTGGACTCTGGACACCTTCACCATACCAAATATACCCATATTGCTTGGTTTTGGATCCTAATACACCATTAAACAGCAGCCATCTTGAATGTTGAACCACCATTTTGGATTTTAGACCGACTTGGATATTCTGGTCGCCACTTTTGGAACCTAGACTCCTTTCCCATATCAAATATACCCATAGTGCATGGTGTCAGGTCCTTAAACTCCATTAAACAATCGCCATCTTGAACTTGGAGCCACCATCTTGGGTATTAGACCGCCATCTTGGATATTCTGGTCGCCATTTTTAAACTCCGGACATCTTCTTAATACCAAATATATCGATATTGCATGGTTTAAGAGCCTGAAACTCCATTAAACAGCCGCCATCTTGAATATGGAGCTGCCATATTGAATATTAGGCTGCCATCTTGACTTTTGGACGGAAATCGTGGAGTTTCTGGTCTCCAGTGTTCAATCCGCATAAAATTCGTAAACCATGCTAAAGATTACAAAAATCGCCGCAGTTTGATGTGTTGGTTCAGTTTTATATCCATTTCGTGACGAAACAGCACAATTGTGCTGTGGCGGTAACAACAGGTTTGCAGCTGCGATAAGTTTGACCATTTTCAAGTTATAGCCGGTTTGAGGCAAGCAAAGTCAAAAACATTTAAAGTTCAATTACTAACGGTTGAGATTTGACCATATGCGTACACATGTTTTTCACCATTTATGATCCTCCATCACTCCTTAAAAAGTTTGCATTCACCCATCGGGACCCCCCAGAACCGGTTCCGGAACACTACCAGTTCAGATATGGTCTGATAGTGTTTTCCTGCTAACCGCTCATCACGTTATCGAAAATGCCGCTGTTTGATGTATCGCACGCATGGGTTTGGTTCTCTTTTATATATGGCAACTTCCGGCGGGACATCCGGAACCGGTTCCGGAACACCACCGGTTCTGATATGGCCTGAGAATATTTTCCTGCTTATCGTTCATCAGATTATCGAAAATGCCGTGGTTTGATGTGTCGCATGCATGGGTTTGGTTCTCTTTTATATTTGACACTTTCCGGCGGGACATTCGGAACCGGTTCCGGAACGCTACCGGTTCTGATATGCTCTGAGACTATTTTCCTGCTTACCGTTCATCAGGTTATCGGAAATGCCGCTGTTTGATGTGTCGCATGCATGGGTTTGGTTCTTTTTTATATTTAGCCACTTCCGGCAGGACATCCGGGACAGGTTCCGGAACACTACCGGTTCAGATATGATCTGATACTATTTTCCTGCTAACCGTTCATCAGGTTCCCGAAAATGCCGCTGTGTGATGTGTCACATGCATGGGTTTAGTTATCTTTTATATTTGGCAACCTCCGGCGAGATATCCGGAACCGGTTCCGGAATACTACCGGTTTTGATTTGGTCTGAGACTATTTTCCTGCTTACCATTCATCAGATTATCGAAAATGCCGTGGTTTGATGTTTCGCACGCATGGGTTTGATTCTCTTTTAAATTTGGCCACTTCCGGCAGGACATCCGGAACCGGTTCTGGAACACTACCGGTTCAGAAATGGTCTGAGACTATTTTCTTGCTTACCATTTATCAGATGATCTAAAATGCCGTGGTTTGATATGCCGCATGCATGGGTTTGTTGCATTTTCATGTCGTGCCCCTCCCAGCGATACCGATCTTGAACACCTAAATGGCCATAACTCCGGAACGGCTGGACCGATCCGAACCATTTTCAATAGGAAACAATGGAACTATATGCCGCGTCGAATGAACCGTCGGTCATTAAAATCGGTTGAGGTTTACTGCCAAAAAGTGATGTGAGTTTTTTGTACACACACATACACACATACACACACACGCACACACATACACACATACACACATACACACACACAGACATCACCTCAATTCGTCGAGCTGAGTCGATTGGTATATGTGACTCGACCCTCCGGGCCTTCTATCAAAAAGTCATTTTTGGAGTGAACATATAGCCTTTCCAGTACACTTAGTGTACGAGAAAGGCAAAAACATCTTCTTCTTCTTCTTCTTGGCGTAACGTCCTCACTGGGACAAAGCCTGCTTCTCAGCTTAGTGTTCTATGAGCACTTCCACAGTTATTAACTGAGAGCTTCCTCTGCCAATGACCATTTTTGCATGTGTATATCGTGTGGCAGGCACGAAGATACTCTATGCCCAAGGAAATCAAGGAAATTTCCTTTTACGAAAAGATCCTGGACCGACCGGGAATCGAACCCGTCACCCTCAGCATGGTCATGCTGAATACCCGTGCGTTTACCGCCTCGGCTATATGGGCCCTCCATGGTAAACAGAAAAATCAGCTGATCGCACCTGTCTCATGGATTACCTTATTCCCATTAATCCCATTAAAACGCCAACAAATCTTGACTAGCCCTTAAAAGGCTCCTCAAATCCCCTGAAACAACCCCTTAAAACGCTCCTGGAGCCCCTTGGAACCCCCTTTTTAGGGTTCTCTGGGCACTTTTTGGAAACCCCGTTAGCCTCACCTCAAATGCCCAGAGCAAAACCTGTTCTCGCAAACCAGATTTCCTCATTGAAGCCCAAACTTAATTTATGCATAAATTTCTCTCTTTTTATGCCTTTTTTGATTTATGCACATTTTTAATTTATGCAGTCCCGTCCATGTGCATAAATAGAGGTTCCAGTGTACTGGTATATGCCCTCATAGGAAGAAGATTGCAGGATTTGCTAGAATCGTTTCAGCAAAAATTCCTATAAAAAATTTGCCCATATGAATGTATTTCTGTGCATTGATTTCCTAGCATATTTCTCCAGCGATTCCTCCAGAGATTATTTCAAGAATTCATCCAGGCGATTTCCGAATCGGGCATAATATTTTTGATTAGATTGGATTAGGAATTCATCCAGGCAATTTCCGAAGAAAGCTCCAGTAGACTCGTTCAGGAAGTACTTGTGATTTACAAGTGAATTGATCTCTAGAGGAAATGTTGAAGCAATTCCAGGAAGAAATGCTTAAGAACTTCCTGTAGAAATAAATACCTGGAGAAACGCCCAGATAAGCTTCCAGATCTAAATGTCCCAAGAAGAAGCTGTAAAAGATTTCCCGCAGAAATTACTAGAAAACATTTCTGCAATGAAATATATATCGGAAAATACAAGGAAAATATCTAAAAAAACAAAGGAATCTCTGTATGAACTCCTGCATGATTTTTTTGAGGAGTTCTCGCCTGAATCTCTGAAAGTAATAATGGAAGAATTCCTGCGCATTTTGTGGATGAATTCCTGAAGAAATTCCTGGACACATTCATGCAGGAATTCTTAATGGAATTCTTAGAGAAATTCTTTAACAATTATCAGGTTGACTTTTTGAAGAAATACCTGTTTGAATTTCTAAAGTAATCTCTGGAACTCAAGAAACCGTTGGAAAAATTTACAAAAGGATCTTTGAAAAAATTCCTGTAGGAATTCCTTCAGAAAATCCGTGGAATTTTAAAAGTTTATCTCTAGAAGAATTCCTAGAGTTCTCCCTGGTGCAGTTTCAGAAACTACCCATTGGATATCTGCCTGAAACAAATCGTGGACAATTATCTGGGCAAATGCTTCAGGGAATATCTGAAGACCGAATTCCTATAGTCATTTCTGGAGAAATCAATGAAGAATTTTTGTGACGAATCCATTGATGATTTCTGAGAGGTATCCTTGGACAAATTTATGTAGGAGTCTTAGAAATGATTTATGAAGAAATTGCCTGGGAAATTTTAAAGGGAATCCATGGAAGAATTTCTGAGAACATTATGGAGGAATTCTGTTTTTTTTTTAATTTTCTTGAGTTTCTCCGTGTACAGTTTCAGAGGTAGATGCACCAGTGTTGACAATTTTACAAACATGCTAAATCACCACCTCGCCTGTGAAACTGGTAATGAACATCGTCAGATTCCACTGTTATTCATTAGTAAACTTTTTGATAAACTTATTTCAAATAGAATGATGATTCAAATTGATGAAAATTATATTTTTGCTAATGAACAGTTTAGATTCCGTTTAGGACATTTGACTGCTCATAAACTTTTACCTGTAACGATTTTTATTTGTTCCAATATATCTGAAGGTTATTTCACTGGAATAGCATTTCTTGACATAGAAAAAACATTCGATAGTGTTTGGATCGTAAAATTTATAAATTTTATCCATCCAAAAATAATCCAAAACTATTCGTCCGATCGAACACTTGATCTTGAACCTGATTGACCACCCGTAGATGCTACTCCAGTATCATTTGACCAACTATACTCATACAAGGAACCAAAGAGATATATGCCGGGGACTGGCAGGCATCTTCAGTGTGTGAGCGTAAATGATCTTTTATTTTAGGCAAAAAGGGTCCCAGCTACGTCAGGTTGCAGGTCAATGTAAGGAAGGGGAAGGAAGTGGTGAGTGCAATCGTTTGTATCCACATCAGATCAAATATACCTGCGCCTCAATAAATTCATGCGGATGTTGGGTGTTGGTGGGGTTTGGTTGACAGAGGGTGCACACATTGGTGCGTGGATGCCACGCATAGGGTGATAGTATTGTGTACTTTATTATTTTGAAGATGTGCAGCATAGTTCGCTTGATTGTATAATTTGTAGGGGCTATCTAATAGATTGATACCGTGCCGTGAAAGTTTGGAAGGAAGGGAAACGGCTTTTTTTTTCAAGCAGTTTCTGTTATAGCGTAGCTATGAACATATGAATAATATGAATATACATGAGTTGTATATGTAAAGGGTGATACGGTCAAAATTTGGTCACACATTTTTTATCATAACTTTAGACTGCGTACACCAAAACAGCTTGTTTTTGTACCAGTAATGCTACATTATATGTAGCTTATACCATAAAATTTTCATCAAAATCGATTAAGTATTAATTGATATATAGATAAAACTATCGACCTACCTTTTTAAAATTTTGTACAAAGGCGCTCCATAGTAAATTTTCGGAAATTTAAGGTCAGTAAAGCACACTTTTGATTATAGAACTACCAATACTGCTCCGATTTTTATCAAAATTTTACAGTATAATACTATTATGAAAATATGTTCTTAGTAAAATGTTGAGCCATTTTGTATGAATACTTTCAAAGTTGTACCAGTTTGAATATGAAAAAAACTGACCGAGTGCCACTTAAGCGAATAAAACTTTGTAACGGCTGGATCAAATTGAATGAAATTCTTACACAACATTTTGATATGCATACTTCACACACAGGAAAATTTTCATTGAGATCGGTTAAGTATCTCTGGCTCTATAAATAAAACAGTAAAAATGTGTTCTTATTTGTAAATCCAAATTTTAACATTGCAGATCTCAGGGTTCAACAATATCTCCGCAAATACTAGACCGATTTTGATGAAAATTTTATGGTACAAGCTACATATAATGCACCATTACTGATCAAAAAATCAGCTGTTTTGGTGTACGCAGTCTAAAGTTATGAAAAAAATTGTGTGACCAAAATTTGACTTGACTTGACAAAATTTGACAAAATTTGACCACCTAAACAAATATAACTTTGTAACGGCTGGATCATATTGAATGAAATTTTTACACAACATGTTGATATGTATATTTTACATACAGAAAAATTTTCATTGAAATTGGTTCAGTATTTCCGGCTCTATAAATAAAAAAGTAAAAGTGTATTCTTATTTTTTAACCCTCTTTGTACAAAATTTAAAAATTGCAGTTTTCAGGATTCACAATATCTCCGCAAATACTAAACCGATTTTGATGAAAATTTTATGGTATAAGCTACATATAATGTACCATTACTGGTCCAAAAATCAGCTGTTTTGATGTACGCAGTCTCAAGTTATGAAACAAATTGTGTGACCAAATTTTGACCGTATCACCCTTTAGAGAGTAGTGAAAAGTGTGAAAAGTGCATTGGCGCTTACATCAACTATGCGAATATGGGCAGTATATTGGAGCACTAGAACCAAAATTACAGTCCATTGTAGCGCGAACCTTCCATAAGGACAACGCAAAGCATGAAACTTCAAACGCGATTATCTTGAAATCGTGTTTTTATAATCAAAACACTGCAACCATATTAATAAGAGTATCATCATAATTGCCTTTGGAGTATACAAAAAAATTCAACTAAGTTTCAAAACAGTTTTATTGCTACCTTATGGTTTGCAAATCCGTATTAAAAGATGCATTGGTAAGATTGGACCATTTAGCAGAAAGATGTTCTTAAAAAGGATGTTTGCAACTTGGATTTATAAAGGAAACGCATCAACCCAAGGGGTTTCCAACAAGTTTGATTATCTGTCACTACCGAAAAAAATACTCTGATTACTTACTGATTACTATGATTACTATGATTACTATGATTACTTATTGATTACCAAGATTGCTCTTGATTACTCAAGTTTACTTATGATTATATGGGAGCGGGACATTTGGCTTAAATTCATTCGGCATAAGGTCGTTTGACATAAGACCATTTGGCATAAAGACATTTGGCATAATGAAAATTTGGCATACTCGAAATGCACCCTTCTTTGTTATGCCAAGTGTCCATTATGCCAAATAACCATTACGCCAAATATCTTTATTCCAAGTGACCTTATGCCAAACTACCTTAAGCAAAATCACTTTATGCCAAATGACACAGACCCTGATTATGATTACAACTAATTACTCATGATTACTTTCTTTGGCTATACCGCTGATTACAAGCTGATTACCTAATTGATTATATTTGATTACTTCTGATAACATCTGATTATTATTGATTGCATGATAATCAGATTGATTACCTCGGATTACTAATCATTATTTCTGATTACCATGATTACTTTTGATTACCTGATTACTCAGAGAAATCGAAAGTAATCTTTTTATTTATTTATTTATTTTATTTATTTATTTATTTGACTATGTCTTCAGCAGTAGCTGTACAGACTGAGTAATTATCCTATTACCTAATACTAGCTTTAAACCTATTTCTACTTATTACAAAATCAAACGATTCAACAGTGTTCAACAATTTATAACATTTCTCTAAAGGATTGTTCTGACCAAAGAGCGTCCGATGTCCAGGGATCCAAAACGACAACCTTTGACGAGTACGGCGTACAGGTACTAAGAAGTTAGCTTGTTCCAGTAGCGAAGGGCAGTCGATCCGGTTTGTAACAATATCGTAAGCAAACATTCTTTGCAGGAATACTCGTCGATCTTTGAGGGATTCAAGTTTGATCAGTTGGCGCCGCTGCTCATACGGGGGCAGCCTTAGCGGATCATTCCAAGGTAATCGCCGCAAAGCGAAACGGACGAAGCTACGTTGCACTCTTTCGATATGCATGATATGCACTTCATGATGTGGCGCCCAGATCTGGACAGCATATTCGAGCAAGCTGCGAACAAGCGCGCAATACACAGCTTTTAGGGCATACACATCGCGGAACTCGGAAGCATTTCGACGAATAAAGCCTAACACAGCAAAAGCTTTTGCCGTGGTCGTTGTGATGTGTTCATTATCATTGATCATTGATTACTTGTCACTAAAAACTTGTTGGAAACCCCTTGCAACAACCACCCTCTCGTTGAACCATACGGGTTCATGGTAAAATGCATGTTCAATGAACACTGTTCATTCTACACGACCATGCGAGGACTCATCTTTGGAAGAAAATCCGGATTTAAACAAATGCCTAAAAAGAGTGAGAGACTACTCATACTCTGGTGTGGACTGGTGTGATGGATAGAACACGTAATTATCACGCCGAGAACCTGGGATCGAATCCCACTCCCGAAAAACTCATAAAATGCGAGTTCTCCCTTCGGCAGAAAAGTAAAGCGTATGTCCCGAAATGAACTAGCCTAGGGCTAAAAGACTCGTTAATGCAGATAAAAATAGAATACTCATCCTCTTTTCCGCTTCGAAACCAATGAAACAAAAATTAAGTTTTAGTCTGTTTCAAAATCAAGCTTACGTATTTCTGACAAAATTTGGGTAGTGACCTCTACGCCACGGGCCCCGGCATTAATCAGTTTAAATCAATATAAACTAAATTTGTCATGAACATCTCTTGTAGAGCAGAACAATACATAAACTGTAACTTGAGCAGTTATTCATTTCTTCTCGGAATAAATTCAGAGCGATCGAAGGAAAGTGGTGCAAAAAAGAGAGGTTTTTTTTGTTCTGAAAATGCTGCTTCTAGGTTTTCTCTTAAATGTTTAGAATTGATCAAATCAGCCACTTGCTTGTCAGTGACAGAAATATTAAAAAAAAATACTTTTTTTAGTCAACAAGCGCACTTCCATGAGCCTATCAATTACTATACAATTTGATTGTTCCAATCTGCCCACATAGTATAAGGCATGACCCCAGTTATGACGTATTCGTGAAATAAATCCCGTGGCAACGAGCAAGAATCCCATCCTTCATCTAAGTCGATTACCGGTAATACCACGTGCCAACAACGCGCCGCATAAATCAGTTCCGCGCTCGCTGCTGTTATCGTGCTTCGGTCATAACTTTCTAGATACTGATGGACTTCACTTCGCCGGTGATGGCTCAATTCCTAGAAGTTGCTGCTGCTGTAAAACGAAGAGGCACTTAACCTCCAACGAACCACGTGTTGAATGTCCGTCACAACAAGTTCATTATCAGGTCCTATCAGACTCCTCCACCAGTGGTTCACCGCCAAAAGGATGGCACAGCATCCTTCAAGTATGGCTGAGAGAAAACTTGGAGTTCATCCACGTGGAGGGGAAACTCCGAATGTCTGTTTTTCATCTCGGCGAGAATCTCCGCATGGCCTAGTTTCGGCCTGGTGGTCTCTCAGAGGACCACTTTCTCACAGAGCGGGCTGACGTCACACATCCGATGTCTCACGAATAAAGTGCGCCGTGCATCCTCTGCAACGCAGATAGGTAGAGGTGCATCCGATTTTCCATAATTGCTGCCCGCGGCAATACTTACTATTGGGGGGAGTGCATATCCTGCGGCAAAAACAGGCGCCAAGTGCCAGCTCGGGTTGGTGTCGTCGGTCATTGCACTCCGCGGGTAAATATTTAGTGGAACTCCGATTCTCACTCTCCTGCGGGGGTTTGTGCCATGATGCCTGTTCGCGGCCGGAAGGGGCTCGGTGCAAGGAAGTGAGAGGATATGCATCCGAATACTGCGTCATCAATTGGAGAAAATTTCCTTTCCCATGTACGGTGCACTCCATTTTCATTATTTATGTACCCACTTATGTATGAAGGCGTAAAATGATCCATATGGGGCGATACGTTTTTGACCGTCTTTGTAGTAAATGGACGAGATTGTGAGTGAGAGTAGCTATTTTTAGATCTTCGGGAAATTCAATTTTATTATAAACGTACGGGAGTGGTTCCTCGACCGGAACAAAAGGGTTATGATAGTGCACGGTAAAGCGAAATTAAACGTTGGTCAAGCGTTTCGTAATTGAATTCCGGGAAAGTAATGCAATTACAAGTGAGAGCGGGTTGCATAATCTCATTACACTTCAGATTGTGATGCTTCACAAGGAATTTCTGAATGAAAACATTTGTATATTATCTTCCTTTTTCTGCATTGCAACCCACGTGAACATTGGCAGTTAAATAGACAGTAAAAGAGTGCTTTGTGAGAAGAATATGGTTAAATTCACCAAGTAATATAACTGACTCCTAAACCTGTGTTTTGCCTTAAATCTCAACCCCTTCCCAAATGTTCACTTTGATTTTTATCGATTATTTTAATATTTTATCTTTTCTAGTTTTATGAAATTTAATAAAATGTTATGTCATCATTGATCACTGTAAAGGCTAGGTATGCTGTGCAATTCAGATCCCATTGTGATCCACTAGCCTCTGCTCAGCAACTCCTATCCCTACCTCCTCGGACCGCCTGTTCCAGTGGTAGGAGTCCACTAATCAGGTGACCCCTAATTCAAGGTGGCATGCGGCTTTACGCTTACCGTGCCTAGGAATGAATGGTTAGGGGGGTCTTATAAAAACCTAATCGCAAACGGAGCCTGTGGAGTACCAGGGCACCCTCCACAGTATTTTGCCCTTACTGCGCTAACCGGAGCAATAGTGCGGTGGACCTTGTGTTTCTCCAAGACAATCAGCTGCCCTTCTTCAATCTCATACTTAAGGCTGAATAAGGGCGGGATTATGAAGATGTTATTAATTAGTTTAAATTTTCACCTATATGGTTTCGCATTATGCGTTTTACACAGTGTATTCTGTGCATCTTCGCCATTGGCGCACTCAAATCGATACCGATCTGGCTTTATTGTTGCTGTTCTTTTTTGTGCTGTGATTGGTAAGAGTTTTATCTTGCCTAGTTTGGGTAGTGGCTACGGTTAGGATAGCTCAGATCAATCTTCAGCACAAAAGAACAGCAACGATCAATCTTTGTAGACTTATGCAAAATGGTACAGCCCAAGTGACGTTAGTCCAAGAACCTTACTTTCGTAAGGGGAATTTCTATCTAGGAAACCTTGTGAATCCGGTGTTTGCTACTTTCAGTAAAAATGAAATGGCAAACTCACGTGTCATGCCTCGAGCATGTGTGCTTGTCAACAACGCAATCATTGCTACACTCATCAGTAGTTAGTTCAGAAACTAACTACTAGAGATGTAAGTGCTATCACAATGGATGTATCTGTTGGAAACCTCAACAGGAAATACGTTTATTGTTTGTTTTTTTTTATCGCATGATGAACCATCCCCTACGGATGCTTTCAAGCAAGTCATTGCATACTGCACTTCATAAGGCCTTCCGCTGATTGTTGGTAGTGATGCTAATGCTCACCATATAATCTGGGGCAGCTCAGACATCAATTTGAGAGGCTCCAGTTTGATGGAATACTTAAGTCGTACAGATCTTGGGTTACTTACCATAGGCAACCGCCCAACCTTCATGGTATCTGGTAGAGAGGAAGTGTTAGACATAACGCTTTGCTCTAGCAGAATTAGTCACGAGCTGACCAATTGGCATGTGTCAGATGAAGAATCTTTATCTGATCATCGCTACATCTTGTTTGAACATGTGAATGTTACTTCGCAAACCTTGCGTTTCAGGAACCCCTGGTCAACCAACTGGGATCTCTTCACCGATTTGGTTGCAGCCAAATTTCATGGATACTCACCATCAATTGACACTCTAAGTGATTTGGATGATGCCGTTGATACTACAACGGCCTTCATCATGAAAGCTTTTGAAGAAGCTTGCCCTCTGCGGTCTGTGAAGACCACAAGAGGAACCCCTTGGTGGAACTCTGATCTGGCGAAGCTCAGGAAACAATGTAGAAGGAGTTGGAACAGACGACGTTCGGCTGGATCGGAGGCTTTCAGGTCGGCTCGCAAGGCCTACCAGAAAGCTCTTCGGTCTGCTGAACCATCCGGCTGGAAAAACCTTTGTACAAATGTTTCCAGTCTGAGTGAAGCCAGTCGATTGAACAAAATCTTTGCAAAATCTAAGGATTTTCAAGTGAACGAACTTCGTTTGCCAAATGGTGATTTCACTTCCTCTGATGAGGAAGTTATGGAATGTTTATTCAGTACATACTTCCCCGGATGTGTGGATATTACATCTTCGGATGAACCTGATGTCTATTCTTGTAGTTATGATTCTTAAGCTTCGGCTCGGAGTATCATAACTTTAGAATCGATTGAATGAGCAGTTAATAGCTTTGCTCCTTTCAAATCTCCTGGGGCAGATGGGGTTTATCCTATTTTGCTTCAGAAGGGATTTGATCTTTTCCAACATGTTTTGAAACAACTACTTGTTTGCAGTTTTGCTACAGGGTATATTCCCAAATCCTGGCGGGATATTACTGTAAAGTTTATTCCGAAAGTGGGTCGTGCGTCGTATGAAGAAGCAAAGAGTTTCAGACCTATCAGTTTGACCTCTTTTCTTCTGAAATGCTGAGAACGCATTGTGGATCATCACATCCGTGATGTTCATCTGGCCAATGTGCCTCTTCATGTGAACCAACATGCTTACCAATCTGGAAAGTCCACTGTGACTCTTTTACACAAAGTTGTTTAATATATCGAGAAAGCATTCGCGCAAAAGCAATCCTGCTTGGGTGTTTTCTTAGATATCGAGGGTGCCTTTGACAACGTGCCTTTCGATGCCATATTGGAAGCCGCACGGGGTCATGGCATATCACCTATGATTTCCAATTGGATTCACCAAATGCTCAAAAACCGACATCTCTTCTCGGCATTGCGTCAAGCGATTAGGAAATTGAGTGTTTGTGGATGCCCCCAAGGGGGAGTCTTATCACCACTTTTGTGGAATCTCGTAGCAGATACGCTATTGAGGCAACTCAATAATAGCGGTTTTCCTACTTATGGTTTTGCCGACGACTACCTAACATTGTTAGTCGGTATGTGCATAAGCACCCTTTTCGACCTGATGCAAAACGCTCTTCAGGTAGTTGAGGGTTGGTGTCGCCAATATGGCCTATCGGTAAATCCGAGTAAAACATCTATTGTTCTTTTCACGGAAAAGCGAAACCGTAATGGTGTTCGACCTTTACGTCTCTTTGATTCTGAAATCAATGTGACTGAACAGGTAAAGTACGTTGGAGTCATTCTTGATTCCAAGCTTTCCTGGACGCCTCATGTTGAGTTCAGAATCAAGAAAGCTTGTATGGCCTTCGGGCAATGCCGGCGAACCTTTGGTACAACTTGGGGTTAAACCCAAGTATATCAAATGGATTTACACAACTGTTGTTCGTCCAATATTGGCTTATGGATGTCTTGTGTCAATCAAAATTAGGCCATCTCCAAAGGATGCGCCTAATGGCGATGTCTGGAGCGTTCTCTTCAACTCCTACGGCAGCACTCGAAGTTCTCTTTGACGTTGCCCCACTACACATTCATCTCAAACAAGAAGCACTTTCTTGCACTTACCGTCTATGGGTGCTCGGTTTACTTGAGGAAACTCCTGTGAACCGCAGTTCAACACACACCTCGTTGTTTCCACTTTTGGTGAATTGGGACAAAGTTGTCCTTGCTCCAAGTGATCTTACAATTGCTTGGATTTTTTTCCATTTAGGGCACTTTCCACGAAATTCCCTTCCCGGGAAGAGAGGACATCTGGTTATCTGGAGAGCAGTATTTCAGAGGGCATCGTATGTTACACTGATGGCTCCCTTCTCGAGGGTCGAGCAGGTGCTGGTGTACTCTCGTGAGCTAAGGCTGCATCAGTCTTATTCACTTGGTAGACACTGCACCGTTTTTCAGGCCGAAATCTTTGCTCTTATGTGCGGAGTGCAATCAGCACTTCAGCAGCACGTAATGGGCAAAGTAATATACTTCTGTTCAGATAGCCAGGTTGCTATTAAAGCACTTGCTTCGGCCAACTCCAGGTCGAAGATAGTTATCGCTTGTCGAACTCAAATCGAGGAGCTGAATTCAGCAAACGATGTTCACCTTTTACAGGTACCTGGCCATTCTTCCATCGCTGGAAATGAATTGGCTGATGAGTTAGCTCGCACTGGAGCACCACTTGACTTCATTGGCCCTGAGCCAGCTATTCCGATATCAAAGTGTTGGGTAAAGCTCCAGATTGACACCTGGGCTGCCACTCAACACAGACAATACTGGAATAGTTTGGAGTCATGTCGTCAAACCAAATTGTATTGTACTGAGCCATCTCCAAGGGTGGCGAAGTATCTTACAAATCTGTCAAAGCAGAATTGCAGCATTCTGGTCAAAGCATTGACTGGCCACTGCCGACTCAGCTATCACATCCCAAGTAACAATCTTAATTCTATTTGGTTTTATTTGTTTTTATGATAGTTTTATCGGAACATTGCATATTCTAGTTGATCTTATCGGAGTCTCAGCTGAGCACAACTAACATGCTCAGCTGAGCACAAGAACAGTTTGGTACATGAAAAATACAAGAAAAAACTCAAGCATCAGATTTTGATTCTCATCGTTCCATTATTGCTGCCAATCAAGAACACCTATACGGAAACCCGACCGCAACGCGGTGCAGTGCCAAGTTCCTCCGGTTGCAGCATTCGAAATGAGGTGGGACGTCTAGGACGTCGTTTCCCGTGCAATCGGGGTTCCAATCATCGATCTTCAAAATCAACAACTACTTACCTGTTAAAAATGCTGACCGGAGGAATGAGGCACTGCACCGCATCAAGGCCGGTTATCGAAAAAGGTCTGCCTGGTTGGCAACGGTACCGGGCTGATAAATAAATTCATCGGACGAGATTCGCAAAATCCACCGCGGTGCGATAATTTATTGTTTGTTTACAATTTGGCGTACATGATTTATGACGTTCTTGGCGGAGTTTGCATAAACCTATATCAAGAACGGCATAAACCTGAGTACTCTTGAGTAATACTTCTTACCCTTGCATAAGATGAAATAAATTTAAGGCGTTCTGGATGGAGGCCAACCAGGCTGCATTGAGAACGTTATAAATCCTAGTATTCTTGAGTTATGCTTTTAGCTCTGGCATGAGTTGAAAGAAATTTAAGACGATCTTATGGTGATGTTGATTAAAACCATCGATGATGGACCGACCACCGGCCTAGATTTCAATGGAAGCCATGTTGAGAAAACTCATAAGCAATGTTCGCATGACCAGGAATAATATTTTTGAATATTTTATTAGTGCGTTATAATGGAAGCGCGTTGCAATTTTTGGAAGTATCTTGCAACATATATACGATGAATTTTGCTTGGCATTTGACATCCTTGTTAAACCAAGGAAATATTTCCAATTTGTGTAATAAATTCATCCCGATTTCAATAATGTGTCATTTTCATTGTGTTTTTAATTTCAATTTAATTCACCAAACTTTTTTGTCGACATAAAAGCTGCATCAGCAACAACACTGACAAATTTATTATCGTTTTATCGTGCACTTGAAGAATTCTACAAGGAGAGAGCAATTCGCCTTGAGGACAACTTGGGAAGTACAACAAGTTTTAAGGTGAAACTCCTTGGAGTCCACAAATCAGTGTTCATATGTATTGGTAAACTCATCTTTATAATTGTATTGGTGATGCACATAACATTGGACATAGTTGCCAGTATTTTAATTATCTTTTTCACGCAAAAATCAATATTTCTGTCATAAATACTGATCCATTGGTCTGTGGTTGATTTTTGTCCTAATCATTTTAATATATAGCTTTCCTAATCAGCAAAAATCCACAGGATTCGATCTTTCTTCCTTAACAAATAAGTGACGTGATTGCCCTGAAAATTCACTCACTTCTTATCCCGAACATGAGCCGTATTCAGATTCAGATTCATCCGAATCTGCACACTTCTTTGAATAAAAACCACCACTTCACGGAATCTCAAAAGTACGCGCCAGAGGATCGACTAAATTTTGCTTCAAATTTTAAGCCCATTCGCGTGAAATCGCTACTTTTCACCAGTTTGATAGACGAAACATTTTTACTTCGACCGTTTGAAGCGCTTCCAATGACGACGCTGACATCACTGCACAGCACAAACAAAACAACATAGATGCGCAGCTGATAGAAAATTAGAAAAATAAAAAACCTGATACCTTACGCTCGGGAGTTTTTTAATAGCACCGTTTTCAAAAGTTTTAGTTATTCTCCGTGAAATACCTACTAGTACGAAGTGATAATTGTTGAAAGCTTGAAAGTAAATCGCCCTGGAGAGGCTAGGTGAAGTGCAAATAGAAAAATTTTAGTGAAATGTGTCGGTGGTTTCCGGGCTGCAAAACGTAAACAGCCACTGATGGTTTCGGGAAGGGTGAACAAAATTAGCATGGATTGGGTGATTTTGACCTTTTTCGGCAGAAAAAAATCACTGAAGTGTGAAATTGATAGTGTCTGGAATTTCTGATATCATTCCAGAGGGGCTTAATTGAAGGTAAGTGGAATTATTTGAGCAAATTTGGTGAAACAGTGGCAAATGTGATGGTATGTGTGGGGTAGCCATTCGTACTGCCATGACAGGGACTCCTTCCCATATGTCCTTAAGAGAAATTTAAAAACAACTCTCCAAGAGCATCTTAGGATGGGCCTCTTTGGTCTTATGGCGGGTTTATGGTTGAGTTGATGTCGTGTTGCAGAGCAATTCGGTTTATGCATGGTTTTAAAGAACAGGTGTTGAAGAATACTTCAAAAGCATTATAAAATTATTTTTTTTACTTGGGATGGCGAATATTCAGCAAGCTGATTCATTTGCCTGTGATAGCTGTGAATCCGATTGTGGAACTTCGTATTATCTAATATGTAACTGTCCAGTTTTTGCGCAATTGCGTTTCCGAGTACTCGGAACACACTTATTAAGTGAAACTGACTTCAGAAACCTGAATCTTCAGGACGTTCTGTTGTTCTTGACCCGTTGTGGTAAAGAGCTATGGGCTCTCTTTACGCTTTATGCGTTATCACAGTGCCCTTCTCAGGGCGCTGTTTGAACCCATTGTGGTACGCTTATGCGTTATTACAGTGTCCTTGTCAGGACGCTATGTGAACCCATTGTGGTACGCTTTTGCGAGTATGACGATCCTATTCCCTTACCTGTCCTTTCCCATGTCCTATCCTCTTTCCTTCCCCTCTCCGTCAGGTAAATGATGAATAGGCTCGTGTTCATAGCGATGGTACAAATTTCCCAAATGGAGGAGAACGTGCCTCTGGAGCCGATCTACTGATACCTGATACTTCCTTGTGGTACCGGCCGGAAACTACGAGCAATCTTAGGGAAGATCGGGTAACCAACCCCGGTGGAAACTTTGGTCGTAGGCTGACAGGGAAGGGGGGGGGGGGGGGTTTGCTTTGGCAAACCTGAGCGTCTGTTCTCCAGGAGGAGTGGCTCACAACAACGTCTGATCCCCAAGTTAGGGGCGGCTGATCAACGTCCAAGTTCCAGGGAAGGACTCTAAGCTCAACTGTGCACTATGGTCCTCCGGAGAGTAGGGGGTTGGTGCCAGGCCTCACGGGCCAGCCGTAAAAAATCAATGTAACGGAAAATCAGCAACAGAATATGTAATACGAACCAAGACCAACGGAAACGGTCCCAGCGAACAAAAAGGACTTGCGATTGGAAGCTCGGTATGTGGAACTGCCGATCTCTCAACTTCATTGGGAGCACCCGCATACTCGCCGATCTACTGAAGGACCGCGGGTTCGGCATCGTAGCGCTGCAGGAGGTGTGTTGGACAAGATCCATGATGCGAACGTTTAGAGGTAATCATACCATCTACCCTACCCCATCTACCAGAGTTGCAGCAACACACGTGAGTTGAGAACAGCTTTCATCGTGATGGGTGATATGCAGAGGCGCGTGATTGGTTGGTGGCCGATCGACGAAAGAACGTGCAGGTTGAGAATCAAGGGCCGATTCTTCAACATCAGCATAATAAACGTGCACAGCCCACACTCCGGAAGCACTGATGATGACAAGGACGCATTTTACGCGCAGCTCGAACGCGAGTACGATCGCTGCCCAAGCCACGACGTCAAGATCATCATAGGAGATTTATACGCTCAGGTAGGCCAGGAGGCCGAAGATTCAGCACCCACCAGCAGACGAACGAAAATGGACTACGACTCATTGATTTCGCCGCCTCCAAAAATATGGCCATACGTATCAGCTTTTTCCAACACAGCCTCTCTTATCGTTACACCTGGAGATCACCACAGCAGACGTAATCTCAAACCGACCACGTTCTGATTGACGGACGGCACTTCTCCGACATTATCGACGTCAGGACCTATCGTGGCGCCAACATCGACTCCGACTAAAACTTTCAGACATCAACAATGTACAGTACCGTTGACCGCCACGGTATAACCTAAAGCGACTAAAACAACCGGATGTCCCCTCAGCATACGCGCAGAATCTCGAGGCCGCATTGCCAGACGAGGGCAAGCTCGATGAGGCCCCTCTAGAGGACTGCTGGAGTACAGTGGAAGCAGCCACAACGACGCAGCCGAGAGCACCGTCGGGTACGGGACCGTCCATAAATGACGTATCTTTTTAGGGGGAGGAGGGTGTCTGGGATTGTGTGACTAGCCATGTATTAGGTATGGTAAAATATGTTACGAGGGGGAGGGAAGTCAAAAATCGTACACAAAATACTACGTCATTTATGGACGTTCCCTACGTGAAACGGAATCGACGGAACGAATGGTTTGACGAAGAGTGCAGAACGGTTTTGGAGGAGAAGAACGCAGCGAGGGCGGTAATGCTGCAGCAAGGGACCCGACAGAACCTGGAATGTTATAAACAGAAGCGGAAACAGAAGATCAGCCTCTTTCGGGAGAAAAAGCGCCACCTAGAAGAAGCGGATTGCGAAAACATGGAACTGCTGTGCCGTTCCCAAGAAATACGGCAGTTCTATCAGAAGCTTAACGCATCCCGCAACGGCTTCGTGCCGCGAGAAGAAATGTGCAGGGATAAGGACGGAGGCCTCTTGACGGACGGACGTGAGGTGATCGAAAGGTGGAAGCAGCACTTCAATCAGCACCTGAATGGCGTGGTGGGGATCGTAGGCACGGGAGCCCACGGCAACGGAGGAAACGACGACGCCAGTGCAGCGGAGGACGGAAATGAACCTACTCCCCCCACGCTGAGGGAAGTTAAGGATGCCATTCACCAGCTCAAAACCAACTAAGCAGCTGGTAAGGATGGTATCGCAGCTGAACTCATCAAGATGGGGCCAGAAAAGTTGGCCACCTGTCTGCATCGGCGGATAGCCAGGATCTGGGAAACCGAACAGTTACAGGAGGAGTGGAAGGAAGGGGTAATCTGCCCCATTCACAAGAAAGCAAGGGCGTAGCCAGCTTTTGGGTCAGGGGGGGGCAAGCACCCTTAGTAAAAATGTACCTACTAGCTTTTATAACTAAACGCAACACAATATATTCTATAAGCTTTATTTAACCCTTAACCCTGTTGTATTTTGTACAAACTCGCCTGATCTACACAAACCAACGTGGTGCTGGTAGCGATGGCCAATTTCTGGAAGATTAAGGGTTTTTATTTACTTGTACAATATTTTTCTCTGATTTTTTTTGTCAATGTCTACAAATTACGAACTCTTTTGAGGATAAACCTAGAATTTCCTGGTTCTTGTATGCTTCCATTTATCTTCCAATACTATTTGCTGGAGGAATTCCTCCAGAATTTTTTGAATTTTTGAATTACAGAAAGAATTTCTTTAATAATTTCAAAAAATAAACCTGTACGAATTCCTGGATAAATTATGGGAGGGATACCTAGTGAAATTTCTAAAGAGATCACATGAGGAAATCATAGATAAATTTCTGGAGGATTCCTTGGAGGAAATTCTGGAGAAATTCCTGGAGGAATTCCGGACGGAATCCCTAGTAAAATTTCATAAGAAATGTCTTTAAAAATTCCTATTTGAAATCTTAGATAAATTTGTGAAGGTATCCTTGGAGGAATGCCTGTAGAAACTTCTGAGCAAATTCCTGGCGTAATTCCTGGAAGAATTCCTGGAGAATTTCCTTGAGCTAAATTTTGGGTGAATTCTTGGAATCCCTAGGAGAATTCTGGGAGAAGTTCCTGAAGAAATCTCCAGAGGAACTCTGGGAGGAATTGCTGGAGAAATTTCTGAAAAAAATCCCTTGATAAATTCCAGGAGGATTTCCTTCTCTGAAGCAATACCTTCTTGGTGGTTCCGGAGAGACGTAGGGTTTGGCGACCATAGGAATGTGTTTTAGTGGGTCGAGGAGAGAGTAGTCCTGGCTTCTACCGGCATTGTAGAAGACGGCCTTAACCCCACACTACCCTAACCTTCCTGTTAGGGTGTCTGATGAGCAGATTTATCCCCCTATGGTTTAGAAGGAAAAAAAAAGGAGGATTTCCTGAAAGAACCCTTGAAGGAATTTCTGGAGGATTCCCTGGTGGAATCTCTAGAAATACCCCTCGACAAATTCGTGGAGAAATCCCTGAAGTAATTGCTGGAGGAATCTCTAGAGGAATATCTGGAGGAATCCCTGAAAATTTCCTCAAAGTATTCCTGGAGAATTTCCTGAAAGAATCTCTGAAGAAATCTCAAGAGGAATTCCAGGAGAAATTCCTGGACGAATTGCTGGCATAATTCCTGAAGGATGCCAGGAATATTCCGGAAGAAATTCCTTGGGTATTTCCTGGAGGTATTGCGGAAGAAATTTCCTGGGGAAACTCCTAGATAACATCCCGGAGGAATAAATGGAGAAGTTCCTAGTGGTATTCCTGTGAAAATTTCTGGAGGACTCTCTAGAGGAATTCTTGAAGGAATTACTGGATGAATATCTAGAGTAATCTCCAGAAAATTTCCGAGAGATTTCTGTTTCTATTTCTGTTATTTTTCTATTTTTGAAAGAATTCCTTGAGAGATTCCTGAAGGAATTTCTAGTGGAATTGCAAGTGGAATTCCTGGAGAAATTCTCGAAGAAATTCCTGAAGGAATCCCAGGGGGTTTCCTTGAAGAAATTTGTGAAGAAATCCCTGGAGGAATATCTGGAGGAATATCTGGAGGAATATCTGGAGGAATCCCTGGTGGAATACCTGGAGGAATACCTGGAGGAATCCCTGAAAAATTCCTGAAGGAATTCCTGGAGAATATTCTTGAAGAATTTCTGAAGAAATCTCTAGAGGATTTCCTGTAAGAATCTTTGGAGAAACTTCTGGAGGATTTCCTGAAGGAATCTTCAAAGAATTTCCTGAAGAGATTTTTCATGGAGAAATATCTGGAGGAATATCTGGAGGAATATCTGGAGGAATCAGGAAGCAACTCATGATAAAATCTCGGGAGAAATTCCTGGAGAAATACCTAGAGGAATTGCTGACATTATTTCTGAAAGATGTCCAGGAGCAATTCCTGGGGTAGTTCCTGATGAAATTACTTGGGTTATTCCAGAAGAAATTCCTGGCTAAAATCCTGGAGGAATACCTAGAGGAATCACTAGAGGTATTTCTTTGGGAATTTCTGGAGGAATCTCTAAGAGAAATTCTCGGAAGAATCACTGGATGAATTTCTAGAGAAATTCTGGGAGAATTCTATTTCTATTCTATTATTTTTCCGTTTCTGAAATCCTGGAGGAATTTCAAGCGGAATTTCTGGAGGAATTCTTGGATAAATCTTTGAAAGAATGCCTGAAGGAATCTCTGGAGGAATCCTAGAAGCAGTTAGTAAAGAAGTCCCTGGGGGAATCCCTGAAGAATTACTGATGGTATACCTCCAGGAATTTCCTGGAAGAATTTATGAAGAAATCCCTAGAGGATTTCCAGGCAGAATCCTCTGGAGGATTTCCTGGAAGAAACCCTGAAATATTCCTGAGGGTATTCCTGGAGAATTTCCTGGAAGAATTTCTGAGAAAATCTCCAGAAGAATTTGTGGAAAAATTCCTGGAGAAATTGTTGACATAATTTCTGAAGGATGTCCAGGAGCAATTCCTGGATCAATTCCTAGAGAATTTTCTGGAGGAATTCCTGATGAAATTCTTGGGGTAATTACTGAAGAATTATCTGGAATAGTTCTTGGAGATATTCCTGGATAAAATCTTGGAGGAATTGCTAGAGGTTCTCCTTTGGGAATTGCTGGTGGAATCCGTGAGGGAATCTCTGGAGGAATTCCTTCAACAATTTCTGGATGAATTTCTGGGGGAATCTATGGAGAAGCTCCGGGAGAAATTTCTGAAAAAAATCCCCTGAGAAATTCACGGAGGGATTTCAAGAGAAATCTCTGGAGGAACTCCTGGAGAAATCTCTGGAAAAATCCCTGAAAAAGTTCCAGGACGAGTTTTAGGAATTCCTAGAGAAATATCTGTAGCGATTCCTGGAGGGAAAACTGGAAGATTTCTTGGTGGAATTCCTGGAAAAATTCCAGAAGGTATTCCTAGAAAAAAACCTGGAAGAATTTCTGAAGCAATCCCTAATTTATGATGGTGTTCCTTGATTAATTCCTGGTGTAATTCCTGGAGGAATCCCTGAACAATTCTTGAAGGTATTCCTGGAGAATATTCTTGAAGAATTTCTGAAGAAATCCCTAGGGGATTCCCTGGAAGAATGCTTGGAGAAACTTCTGCAGGATTTCCTGGAGGAATCTTCAAAGAATTTCCTGAAGAGATTCCATGGAGAAATCTCTGGAGGAATCCCTCAAGCAATTCCTGATGGAATCTCATGAGAAATTCCCGGAGAAATACCTAGAGGAATTGTTGACATAATTTCTGCAAGAAGTCCAGGAGCAATTCCTAGAGAAATTCCTGGGGGAATTCATGTAGAAATTCCTGGGGTAATTCCTAGATAAGTTCCTGGATAAATTCCTGGATAAAATCCTGGAGAAATACCTAGAGGTATTCCTTTGGGAATTTCTGGAGGAATCTCTAGAAGAATTTTTGGAAGAATTACTGGATGAATTTCTAGAGGGATTCTGGAAAATTTCTAGTTTTAAAAGACGCGGACACCGTCTTCAGCCACAGGCTGCACAGACTGAATGAAACTTAAACACTAGACAAGGGACACACGGAGCATGCACCAGTGGATTCTATTTCTGAAAAAAAATCCCTTGAGAAAACCCCGGAGGAATTTCTAGCAGAATTTCTGGAGGGACTCTTGGATAAATCCTCGAAAGAATTCCTGAAGAAATCCTTGGAGGAATCCTAGAAGCAGTTTGTAAAGAAATTCCTGGGGGAGTCCCTGAAAAAAATTCTGATGGTATTCCTCCAAGAATTTCCTGGAAGAATTTATGAAGAAATCCCTAGAAGATTTCCAAAAATAATCTTCAGAGGAACTTCTGGGGGATTTCCTGGAGGAATCTTCAGAGGATTTCCTGAAGGAATCCCTGAAAAATTCCTGAGGGTATTCCTGGAGAATTTACCGGAAGAATGTCTGAAAAAAATTCCAGAAAAAAATCTGGAAAAAATCCTGGAGAAATTGTTGACATAACTTCTGAAGGATGTCCAGGAGCAATTCCTGTTTCAATTCCTAAAGAAATTGCTGGAGGTATTCCTGAAGAAATTCTTGGGGTGATTCCTGGAGAATTTCCTGGAATAGTTCTTGGAGAAATTCCTAAATAAAATCTTGGAGGAATTGCTGGAGGTTGTCCTTTGGGAATTGCTGGCGGAATCCTTGAAGGAATTCTAGGAGTAATTCCTTCAACAATTTGTGGATGAATTTCTGGAGGAATCTCTAGAGGAGCTTTGGGAGAAATTTCTGAAAAAATCGCCTGGGAAATTCCCGGAGGAATTTCTGAAGAAATCCCTGGAAAAAACACTAGAAAAGTTCCTGGAGGAGATTTTAGTGCAAATCCTGGAGGAATGCCTGTAGCAATTCCTGGAGGGAATACTGGAAGATTTCTTGGCGGAATTTCTGGAAAAAAATCCAGAAGGTATTCCTAGAAAAAATCCTGGAAGAATTTCTGAAGGAATCCCTGAAGGATTTCCTGGAGTAATTCCTAGAGGAATTCCTGAAGAAATTCGTGGATGAATCTCTTAGGGAATTCGCATAAGAATACCAGAAATAATTCCTCAAGAAATCGCAGATGGAGTTCTTGAACAAATTCGGGAGGAATGCTTACAAGAGTTTCTGAAGAAACTCCAGTTCCTGGAGGAAGTATTGAATCAATTCCTAGAAAAGTTCCTTAAAACAATGAGGAATTGCTGGAGGAATCCTGAATAGAGTTCGTGGGAGAATCTTTGGAGGATGTTTAAAATAAGTTGTTTCAGAAAGAATCACAGAAGGAAGTCCCGAGTTAAGTCCTGCAGAAATTCTTTGAGGAATCCCTGGGGGATATCCTAGAAAAATACCCGTAGAGATTAACGGAGGAATCTCTAGAAATACTCCTGGAGGAATCTCTATAAGAATTCCTGTAGGAATTTCTGGAGAAATATCTATACGCATTTCAATTCCCAGAGGATCCCTGGAATAATTCTTAGAGGAATCTCTGAAGAAATTCATCGAGAATTCCCAGTAAAAATTTCTGAAGAAATTGCAGATGGAATCCTTGGAGAAATCCTGAAGGAATACTAATAAGAGTTCGTGGAAGAACGCTTTGGGGAATCCCTGTAGCAGTTCCTGAAGAAACCCCAGGAGAAATCCTGGGGAATTCCTAAATAGTTCCTGGAGGAAGTATTGGATTATTTTTTGAAGAACTTCTGAAGGAATTCTAAAAAGTGTTCCTGGGGGAACCCGTGGAGGATTTTTTCAAATAATTCCTGGAGTTGTTTCTGAAATAAACACAGAAGATATTCCCGGTCGAATTCTTGGAGGAATGCTTGAAGGAAAATCTGGAGGAATCCCGGTAGCAATCCCATGATGAATTCCTTAGGAAATCCCAGGAAAGCTTTCTTAACAAATTCCTGGAAGAATTTCTGTATGAAAAAAAAAAATGAAGGCATCCATGTCTGCAATATTTTTTGGACGAATTATTGTTGGAATTTTTGGATGGAGAATGTTTTGTACAAAAATTTAAGGAACTCCTGGAAATTTCTGGAGGAATTATCGAAAAAAGCACTGGAACAATCACTGAATGATCTTCTAAAGATATCCCAGGAGAAATTCCCGGAGGAATGCCTGGTGAAACCCATACAGGAATTTTTGGAAAACTTTCTGGAGCAATCCATGCTAGAATCACTGAAGGAAGCTATGGAAAATTCCTGAAGGAATTCATCGATGTATCCTTGCAGAAGTATTTGTAAAAAAACTGAAGGAATCGTGGGGGGAATTCTTAAAGCATTTCTTGGAACAAACCCTAAAAAACTATCTGAAGATGTCTGCAAGATGTCCATGGAAGAATTCACGAAAGAGAAACTCCTGGATATGTTCCTTGAGGAATTTCTGAAAGAATCCTTGGAAAAGTTCCTGAATAACTGCCTAAAGGAATTTCTGGAGATGTCCTTGAAAGAGTAAAGAAATCCCAGGTATTATTATCTTAGCATGACGTTTGTTTGAATTGATTTTTTTTGTTTATAGAGACTTAACCCTGAAGGGGCATTTGTCTCTAACGCATATGTTTGAATTGAATACAAGTGAAAATTCGTGTAGCAATAGCATATAACTGCACTCTATAGCAGCATATAATTCTACAAAGTCCTTGTTTTTCCCTACCGGAAACTTGCCACGCTGTTTTTGTGTTCCATGAATAAACATCACAAAATTTAACCATTAATCCAAGCTTGTTATTTGGTTAAATTCTATGATAAGATTGAAGTAGATCTCTTGGAGAAGTACTTGGCGAAATTTCCTGTGAATCTCAAGAAAAAAAGGTTGGATAATTGTGGATAAAAACCTCAACTATTAGAATAGTCTAGAGAATAGTTTTTTTTTCATATAATTTCTGGAACACTTGAATTATTGACAATCTTTGAGTCGGCTTGAATTTAAAAAAATCTGTCGGACAGGGGGGGAGGGCACGGCCCCCCCCCCCTGCCCCCCTCTGGCTACGCCCTTGCAAGAAAGGCGACCTCGCCGGGGACTGCGACAAGGTGATGGACTCTCATGCCTACTCTTCAACATCGCTCTGGAAGGTGTAATGCGAAGAGCCGGGTTCAACAGCCGGGGAACGAATTTCACAAAATCCGATCATTTTGTTTGCTTTGCGGACGACATGGACCTAATCTCCAGAACATTTGGAACGGTGGCAGAGCTGCACGCCCGCCTGAAACGCGAAGCAGCAAAGGTCGGACTGGTGGTGAATGCCTCAAAAACAAAGTACATGCTGATAGGCGGAACCGAACAGGACCAGATCCGTCTGGGTAGTAATGAGACGGGGATACCTTCGAGTTGGTGGAGGAATTCGTCTACCTCGGATCCTTACTGACGGCTGACAACAACGAGAGTCGTGAAATTCGAAGGAGCATCATCAGCGGAAGTCGGGCCTACTACGGGCTCCAGATGAAGCTGCGGTCTAAAAAGATTCACCCACGCACCAAATGCACCATGTACAAAACGCTAATAAGACCGGTAATCCTCTACCGGCACGAGACATGGACCATGCTCGAGGAGGACCTGCAAGCACTCGGAGTTTTCGAGCGACGCGTGCTAAGGACGATCTTCGGCGGTGTGCAGGAGAACGGTGTGTGGCGGAGAAGGATGAACCACGAGCTCGCTGCACTTTACGGCGAACCCAGCATCCAGAAGGTGGCCAAAGCCGGAAGGATACGGTGGGCAGGGCATGTTGCAAGAATGCCGGACAACAACCCTGCAAAGCTGGTGTTTGCAACTGATCCGGTTGGTACAAGAAGGCGTGGAGCGCAGAGAGCACGATGGGCGGACCAGGTGGAGCGTGACTTGGCGAGCATCGGGCGCGACCGAGGATGGAGAGCGGCAGCCACGAGCCGTGTATTATGAAGAAATATTGTTGATTCAGTTTTATCTTGAATTTGATGTAATACTAAATAAATGAATGAATGAATGTTATCATCGACAATGTGAGAATTCGCCGCATTTCCTGATTCCTAGGAACCGGTGGATACTGTTGTTTCCAGTACCTGGCTTGAAAACTGATGAATCCTCTCTAGAATTCTGCGAATTTTGATGTGTCAGAATGGCAAGGTTATACAAAACGCGAGAATTGGTCACAACTTCGAAGCCTCGGAAAACGGTCCCCGGAACACCAGAAGGCTAATTCTGCTTTTAAGATTTATTCCCGTGGCCATCTGATGGCCAGAACACATCTGGTCAGCTTACTTAGTACATACTTGGGTCCCTTTACTACATCTTTTTTTTTTTCGGTACAAAAATTGAAATCAGCTGCAATTTGCGTCGTCCTTCTCGCGCTTGTCACCTACTTTTATACGTCTCCTAGGTCTGGTGTCCCTATGTTCCTGCTTCTTTTCCTTCTTCTTTGTCTTCTGTATGGCTCTACGTTTTCTTTGCATGAATTTGTATACACCAAAACCTCCATTTAGGTATGGAGTCGGGACTGTCTAAATAAAGTTTTTACCTAAATGGATTTTGAAAATTGCAAAGAAGTTTAAGAAGGATGAAGGACTGGAGATTTAAAGGGGCCGTGCGGGGTTGCAGAAGGATTTCATGGGAGTTTCAACAGGAGGGGAGGGCTTTCAGGGAGTTATGAAGGCATTTTCGAGGGTTTCTGAGTGTCTCAGATCCCGACCAGGAAAAAATAGCTGAAAAATACCAAGCTCAGGTACGGAAAATCGAATACCTACAACCTGAATGAGGTATTAAGAGGCCCTGCATATGAGGTAAAACCTAAAATAATAAGTGGTGTGTATGCTGTCCAGAATACGTGAATAATGACATCAGATATGGTAATACCTGAATAATAATCGGTGATTTTTCCATACAAATAGTGATTTTTCCATAATTGAATAATACCTCAAGTAGTCCTCAACACCACACCAATAACTCGTTG
The DNA here is from genome assembly GCF_035046485.1 of Aedes albopictus. Lineage (NCBI taxonomy): Eukaryota > Metazoa > Arthropoda > Insecta > Diptera > Culicidae > Aedes > Aedes albopictus. The sequence goes on from NC_085137.1 coordinate 409,695,885, forward strand.
AGGTATTTTATTAATACCTACAAATACTGACAAATACCTTGGTGATCCATAGCCTTAACCACTAGGCTGACTGGAGACCCCTACGCTCCTTCACATCCTGCGGTTTCTTCTTCTTCGTCTCAAGTATGGTCCAGGCAGTGTCCTCTCCCTGACCCGTCCTAACTTGATCACTTCGATCCGGGACGGGCCGTCCTTTTCAGACTTACCCTTCCCATCTTTCCGGGACGCCTGGCTGGAGTCCGACTTGCCGAATTTACTGCTGACCTTCGAGGTTAGGGGCTGTCCATTTATTACGTAAGGGCATTTTGACGATTTTTCGACAACAAACCACCCTCCCCCCCTCCCCTCGTAAAATTTTATGTATGGGGGGGGGGAGGGGGGGAGGGGTTCGGCAAGCCCCAGGACTAACATCCCCGCTGCCCGCTTCTGAACATTTGGTTTCGCCCAACACACCTCCTGCAGCGCAACAATGCCGAATCTGAGGTCCTTCAGCATGCGGGTGCTCCCGATGAAGTTGACAGATCTGCAATTCCACGTATCGAGTTTCCAATCGCAAGTCCTTTCTGTACGCAGAAGTCGTTGCCATGGGTCTCGATATGTAGGGTTAAAGGGTATAATGCGCCCAACCGGGGCAAAACGCTCCCCTTCATTTTCAAGCTTTTCGCATGCATGATAGATTAAAATTCTATCAAGCTGGTCCGTTAGTTGATTGGTACAGAAAAGCAATAAAAACATCAAAAAGTCTGAAATCGAAGCTTTTGGCGTAATATTTTACCTCTTGTAAGCTGACTTCATTGTAAACGAGGCAAGTTCTGTTCGTGATAATGCCAGAAGCTCAATTCGTAGATAATGGTCTGGCTTAGGTACACTGTGATGGTTCGTTTCGTCATCATTAAAACACTAGAACACTAAGTCTATTTGGCTGTGATTACTGGTGGTATTTAGAACATTTGGAACGGTGGCAGAACTGTACGCCCGCCTGAAACGCGAAGCAGCAAAGGTCGGACTGGTGGTGAATGCCTCAAAAACAAAGTACATGCTGGTAGGCGGAACAGAACACGACCGGATCCGTCTGGGTAGGAATGTTACGATAGACGGGGATACTTTCGAGGTGGTGGAGGAATTCGTCTACCTCGGATCCTTACTGACGGCTGACAACAACGTGAGCCGTGAAATTCGGAGGCGCATCATCAGCGGAAGTCGGGCCTACTACGGGCTCCAGAAGAAACTGCGGTCGAAAAAGATTCACCTACGCACCAAATGCACCATGTACAAAACGCTAATAAGACCGGTGATCCTCTACGGGCACGAGACATGGACCATGCTCGAGGAGGACCTACAAGCACTCGGAGTTTTCAAGCGACGCGTGCTGAGAACGATCTTCGGCGGTGTGCTGGAGAACGGTGTGTGGCGGAGAAGGATGCGTGACTTGGCGAGCATTGGGCGCGACCGAGGATGGAGAGCGGCAGCCACAAACCGAGTATTGTGGCGTACTATTGTTGATTATGTCTTGTCTTAATGATGTTAAACAAATAAATGTATGTACTGGTGGTATTAGGGCCCATATAGCCGCGGCGGTAAACGCATGGGTATTCAGCATGACCATGCTGAGGGTGACGGGTTCGATTCCCGGTCGGTCCAGGATCTTTTCGTAAAGGAAATTTCCTTGACTACCTTGGGCATAGAGTATCTTCGTGCCTGCCACACGATATACACATGCAAAATGGTCATTGGCAGAGGAAGCTCTCAGTTAATAACTGTGGAAGTGCTCATAGAACACTAAGCTGAGAAGCAGGCTTTGTCCCAGTGAGGACGTTACGCCAAGAAGAGGAGAGAGGACTGGTGGTATTTCATTTTTTTATTACGGTATCTTGTACACTTGTACACTTGAACTACCCAGACAACCAATTTGCACGTATAATGAAGTTTATGTTCATGTTATACGTACTTCTATGCGGTAAAGTTACATCGCATAAGATGCAGTAAAAATGCCTTATGCGTACAAAAGTGGAGGCGCTATACGTGCATTGACGGGAAAATAATGACGCTATATGACTTGAAGCGATATCTTATGCGATGTACGGTATGCACTATTGCGACGTAATATAGAATCTCATGCGATTTAAAAATATTCGAATTAAAAAAATCTTGTCACCTAAGTATCGAACTTATAACCTTTGGATTATCGAGCCGCACTTCACACTTAGCACCAAACACTACTTATGAAACACACTGATTAAATATCATGACATTCTAACTCACCGCAGTGCTTGTTGGAATGCACTTGGTTTCCGTGCGCTGTACGTGTTCGGCAGGCTCTTTGGAAATCAAAATGATGTAGCATGACTTGTTTTGTAACCATAATGATGACTTTTCACTTTCTTTTAGCTTTTTGACACTCCCACAGCACCTCTTTCATTGTTATCACATATCACATCGCAATATGCCAACGTTAACGATTTTAGCTTGTATGTACATTTGAACGAGTTTATTTTCATTTTTATGCGATTTAGTTTGTACACCAATGCGAGTTAAACTGACATAATAAGAAAAGCACCAAGTGAAGTCGTATAATCATCGTAGTACGCAATTATGCGAATCCATTTGACACTTTGCGAGTTCACTCGAACGCTTTTGCGAATAAGCAAAGTTCGTCGCAACAAAACATCGGAATATCGTCTACTACGATGTAGTCATGCATTATGAAAGTTAATTTGCACTCTTATATGATTTTACCAGAAACATCGCAGTAAGTTAAAAAAATAACATCATATGCGATGAAAACTGTCCCTCAGCCGTACATATATGCGATAGAGACTTAAAATAGTACTTTATACGATGTTCAGCGATGCCTGGTTGTCTGGGTATCTGGTATCAACAGAACATATTTCGGATAAGATTCACTGGTATTACGACTGATTGGTGTAATGATTCTTCTATTACAATACTTGTTATGTCTTCTGATAAACTGGTATTCTGGTAATGATTGTGACTTGGACATTTATATGCTTCTTATACAATGCGAAAGGTTATTACAAAGAGATGTATGCCCATCTTTAATAGAACACAATTGTCTCTATCATTGGTACATGTAATAGTGAGCAAAGGAAGGGAAACTTACTTCATACATATATGTATAGAGAACTCACTTATTCAAAACAAACTCATAGCGGAAATGGTTACAAAAGAAATACAATTGGTTGGGGTGTTCAAAACTATACGAAGGGTCTTAGTCGATCAATTCAACGCTTTTACGGCCTTAACAGTTCGCTTCCCAAGTAACCAAAAGTTCAGATTATATGGTACTTTATAAGCTAAGCAGCTTGTTCGAGGTTGCTCATTAGCCTTCTAAGCAGCTTAATTTTTAAGTAATTTTGGAACTTGAAAGTTCACATGAGGTAGCTGGACAGCCTTCTAAAAGCAGCTTCTGACAGAACTTTGGCAAAACTCATGTAGAAACAAAAATGTATTTTTTCAAAATCACATCTTTGTGTGTGATATGTGATTCATGTCTCTTCTGATAATGATTTACAATACACGTCGCTCTATGTAGACTTGAACTGGATCCTCCTGCGTGATAGCCTGCCGACTTATCGATGCGCTGCTGAAGACACTTGACAAAGTCAAGCTAACTTCACTACTGTACAAATGTGCAAAACTAGCTGCCGACAGAAAATCGGTTCAAGTTAGACTTTACCTGCTGTTTACTCAATCGCGACTATAGTACTGTGGTAGAGCGTAGGGTTCTCACGTAGACGTAGCGACTATCGGTTCGAATCCGATGGGCGGCAATATTTTTTTGCGCAAGCCTAGTATTCATTGATTTGATAAATTCATATTTCTCTTTTATTCGTGTATGCTTAAACAGTTGTTTCTGTAGAAGAAATAAATTTAATCTTCATTGAAACTCAATACTGAACTGAACTTCTATGAACTTGAAAGTTCCGACAAAGTTCCGAGTAGCATCTTAAGCAGCTTTAAAGTTCCACGAAGTTCAGAAAAAGTTCCGAATGGAACTTTCTGGCTGCTAAAGAGGCTAACAATAAGCCCTGCCGGAACTTGTGACCGAAGTTCCAGCAAGGCTCATCGTTAGCCTCTTAAGCAGCCAGAAAATTCCATTTGGAACTTTATCTGAACTTCGCAGAACTTAAAATTGCATTTTGTCATGGGAAGCGGAACTTTAGGTTACTTGGCTTGTGATATTTTGCAAATTTCATGTAGATAAACACTTGTTAAAAGACCCTCCTAGGATAAGGATGTGATGAAACAGTCCTCAGGGACAGTTTTATCACGGGGTTGGACGTTTTTCTGTTTATGGAGCGTATTGCCCCGTATATTTTGAAAAGGCAAATTTTGTATTATGATATGAGTGTTGTAGTTATTTAGGCGTACTGTGAATCAGACTCCAAATCTATCACGTTGTCATTCCAGCTAGAACGACACAAACTACCCATATTTTGTTGTACTAAATAAATGAGAATAGCAAACCATAATAATTCTATTCTTAGACAAATGGTCTCATTCAAAAGGGTGCCAAACAAAACCGTCTACCAAGAAAGCTCCATTTGCCATATCATGAATAGATTATGACTCATGTTCGACCAGCTGGTTTCATCGTCGTTGCGTCCTTATGTATTGCTTATTAATAGCTGGCTAAAATTAACTGGCTAAGCCTTTTTTGGAACCGTGGCTAATTACACTCCAGTCAGTGCGTGCTTGCTTTGAGGCAGTGGTTTTCTTCTGGGGGTTCATTCATCTTTTCTGAAAGGGAAAAAATATGACGTGCATGGGGTGTTTAGAGCAAAATCTTGAGGGTTTTCGCAGAACTTTAAAGTGTTTGAAAGTTAAGTAGCTGGAATTTATTCTTCTTTCTACAGGAGTGTCCCCTTGATTACCATGTGGATATGAAATATTTTTCATGTTTCAGTTCAATTATGAAACCACATGAGTTATGTGGTAATTGGTACATAAAATTGATAATCATTACGCTTATTTTGTGCAATTTCAGGAAGCATCTTCAATAGAAATATCACTAAGAGACCTCGGTTACCGAGTAATGTAGTGTCTGAGTCGGTTCACCCATTTATCTAAGATGAGTTATCTTCGGTTCTGGAAAAGCAGTGGGTGAGATGTCTCATCCATGGAAAAGCGACCATCAGTGTTACGTGGAAATCAGCAGCACCAGCTCAGCTTTTCAACTGCCGTCGTATGTCTGGGATGAAGAAAAGCGAGCGAAGTTGTATCCAAGGATCTAGAAGAGCGTAGACGGAAAAACACCATAATAATCTCCCTTGTGATACCCATCCCAAGTCTGCCTCGTTGTAGGTAGGTCCTTACTTACCTACGAGAAAGACAAAAAAGGATTGCATTCCTACTCATAAAGGAAAACTTCACGGTGAGTGGGTAAAAATAGCACACAAAATGCTATTTTTAGCACAGAGGTAACAGATGCTACCGGTGTGCTGCTGGAATGTAAAACATCTAGGGTATCGGGATGCTTCGTTGGCATAGTCCCCTCGTTCGGCCTATCTAAACGTTAACCAAAAACTCAAACAAGCACGCCGAACTGGATATCGGAAAAGCTTTGCGCCAAACACCTGTAACATTTCGTTTCAATTTTAGCACTTTGGAGTATTAAAATTGTATGAAAATGTCACCTTGTTTAGCTTTTGTAGACGCCATGATTCTTCGGCTTAGTGGGTAGTCTATACACATGATCATAAATGGCATGATTCTGGAACATTTCGAATTGCCTTTTCAATAACTGAACATTTGATGCGACGGTCAAAGATGCTAATTTGAATTTGTATGTTTGTTTTTAACGAATAATAACTATTTTACAAATTACATGTGGGCCGAATATTGAGGACATTTTTTTCACTATGTACCCAAATCTTGGCCCATCAGTAAAGTGACGTCAAAAACACCGATAAAGTGACGCCAACAACATTGCTTGCGTAAGAACCAGAAAGAACGAACAGAAAGATAGATTTTGTGTGCGGTGACTGTAAAAATATAACACAATAATCGGGTTGCATTGTTTTCGTTACTAAAAAAGAAAGAACTTTAGTTTAAGTGATTTATTTATAGTTTTTTGAAAATTTGGCTCCGAAAATGTAATTTGAAAGTATGATTGGTGAACAAACAGAGATAATACCTCAGCAGAAATATTGAAAAAATGAGATAATAAGTGGTTCTTGTGCATGGAAAGCAATAGGCCAACGTTGTATCCACTAATAGGCCAATTTATGTACCATAGACCAACGTTGCATACCATCACATCGAATCTTTTCAACTTAGTTAAGTAAATTCTTGAATATTTACGTAAGTTTACTTCCAATTGGTGAAACATGCATTGCCTAGAGTGCGTAATAGGGTCAACATATTATTTCTAGTGCTATTAATTCATGAGTTATGGTCAAAATTGTCAAGGCGGTTTGCAAATTAGGCCAAGGAATGATCCATATACCCTATATTAACACAGCCACTTCTTGCTACAGGAAATATGAGCGGATGATAATTTTCTGTCATCATCGCAGACAAGGGTTCACCTTTACGATGCAGAAAGGTACGACATTGAAGGTGAAACAATGGGTTTTAAAGTTTTCCAGAGGCTTAACGAAGATTTATAGTATGCGGGACAAACCGAACATCGAACGATCGACAGAAAATTTGATGTAAGTATCTAATTCAAAAGGTCATACTGCCGACAGGAAGCAGAAGTTGAATTGAAAGTTGTCTGAATGGAATTAAAAGTACAAGAGATGAGTAATCGTTTAACAGCAGGTACATAAAGGTCGCCCATACGACAGTTGATTGCGGGAGTGGGCGATTTCCTTCCTTTCAACAGCTTATCGTAATTTTGTAAGCTTTTCGACGTAATTCGAGAGCCAACTTAGTTACTTGGAATTTAATCATTGCCGTTGGCGTCGTTTGACGTATTGTGAATGGTTTCTAAGAAAAGTAGCTCTACCGCATGCTGGCGAAAGAAAGTGGTTCCTGGAAGTTCATAATTTAAATGTGTTTTTAAATCCAAATCGGCAGGAATGTTCATTCAGTAGTATGAAGAAAAAAAAAATCCCAAGGGTAATGTCGAACAGATAACCCCCCATCTACGCCCTTGCCTCCCATGTTGGTGAATTCAATGAAACTCCGTGACTCTTTTTGCTCTCTCCAATTTATATCTACAAAACACATAGACGATGTTGACCTTCATATTTTTGTAGGAAGCAGTTCAGCGTAAACAAAAGTACAGTCATAGCACGTTTATGCGGCACTCACAATTATGGGTAATGTGCTTTTTAATAGCATGGTGAACTGGCTGATAGTGACTGTACATAATATCTTGCTACTTACAACCAGAGTTGATATGCACATGCTCTTTACACTTACATTGCTAGTGAGCTTCCATGTGCACTATAGGTAGGGTATAAGTACTCTTTTTAATCATATGCCTCTATATTTATCCTATTTCAGAACCTTTTAACTCGGTGAAATAGCCGAGACGTAAATACTATGCCTATCAATCAGCCGATTCCCTTCAGGTAGTTGAGGGGTGGTATCGCCAATATGGCCTTTCGGTAAATCCGAGAAAAACATCTATTGTTCTTTTCACGGAGAGACGAAATCGTAATGGCGTTCGACCTTTGCGTCGCTTTGATTCTAAAATCAATGTGACTGATAAGGGATCAGGTAAAGAACGTTGGAGTTATTCTTGATTCCAAGCTTTTCTGGACACCTCACATTGGGTTCAGCATCAAGATAGCTTGCATGGCCTTCGGACAATGCCGGCGAATTTTTGGTAAACTTCGGTTTCTAAAACCCAGGTATATCAAATAAATTTACACAACAGTTATTCGACCAATATTGGCCTATGGATGTCTTGTGTGAAGTGAGAACGATCCAATTAAAATTAGGCCATCTCCATAGGATGTGCTTGATGGCGATGTCTGGAGCGTTCTCTTTAACTCCCACGGCAGCGTACGAAGTTCTCTTCGACGTTGTCCCACTACATATTCATCGTTAACAAGAGCCTTTCTTGCTGATACCGCCTATCTCCTCTCCTCTTCTCTTCTTGGCGTAACGTCCTCACTGGGACAAAGCCTGCTTCTCAGCTTATGAGCACTTCCACAGTTATTAACTGAGAGCTTCCTCTGCCAATGACCATTTTGCATGCGTATATCGTATGGCAGGCACGAATATACTCTATGCCCAAGGAAGTCAAGGAAATTTCCTTTACGAAAAGATCCTGGACCGACCGGGAATCGAACCCGTCATCCTCAGCATGGTCATGCTGAATACCCGTGCGTTTACCGCCTCGGCTATATGGGCCCTTACATTGCCATATAGGGTATTGGTTCCCTTATTAAGCATGTGGCTCCCATTTTCATCCTACGAAAAACAAAGGATTAAAGCGCTGTTTGTTCTGTTTCTTATTTTTGTATTTTTTGTTAGAAGTGAGCACCCATGAAAACACAAAGAACGGAATCAATCGGTGCCGTAATCGCTTGTTTCCGAAAAGGATGAATATGGGAGAGTGAGATTACTGATGGCACACATACCCTACACCTGCGAAAAGAAAGAGCTAGAGAAAAAAACGAAACAAAGATTTTTTTTTTTTTTTATTCCTTGTTGGGTATATAAGTCACTGCGACCAGTTTTTAGATCTATTGTGACAAATGCCCCAGTTTTATTTAGCTATGTCAAGTTGACGTATCACCATTGGTATTAGCAATAATCAAACCTTGACTGTAAGCGTGATCCCAACACGGTGATACAGTTCGGATGAACTGCCCTACCGCATTGGGGTTTGTTCTCCAGACATCTAAGGGTTCAATCAGCCCCTTGTCGAAGAACCTAATTCTTTTAGCTATAATTGCCGGGCAATGGCATAGCAAATGTTCCGAGTCTTCTGTATCTATGCCGCAGAAGCGACATACATCATCTTGAAGTTTTCCAATTAGCTTCAGATGATACCGGCTCGGACAATGACCTGTTATAAGGCCAGTAAACGAACTAAGATCTTTTTTAGAAAGTTCTAGAATTTTGCGAGTGTTTGAAATGTCCGGCTTTATGAAACGTTTCGACTGCCTCGCAAAAGTGGTGTTTTCCCAGTTGGATTTTATTTTCTCATGTTCCCATGTTTTAAACTCCATTCTGAGAGAACAACCAGACACACCACAAAATGGTTCTGGCCCTATGAATTGATGAGACGATCCAAGTCTTGCTAGCATATCGGCTTGTTCGTTTCCTTCAATTCCACAGTGCCCTGGAACCCAAAATAGCTTCACCTGATTACGGCAAGCTAACTGTTGAAGTGACTGAATACACTCCCATACAAGTTTAGAAGAGCATGTTGCTGATTTCAAAGCATTTAGAGCTGCTTGGCTATCAGACATCATGCAAATTGTTGAATGTCTGTAGTTTCTGCGAAGGCAAATATTACTGCATTCTAAAATCGCCTGGATTTCAGCTTGAAAAACTGTAGGCCATTTGCCCATAGGAATTGATACGTTGATCCCGGGGCCAGTCACTCCTGCACCTACTTGATCGTTCAATTTCGAACCATCAGTGTAAAATACGATTGATCCTGGGTGTAGTTCTGGGCCACCATTTGTCCACAGATTTCGCCCAGGATCAATCACTTCAAAAGAGCGTTCAAAATTGTATCTTTTGCTCATCCAATCACTATTATGTAAGATTAGAGAGCCGATACTAATTGTTTTCAGAATACTGAGATGCCCTCTCAGGTCACCCTCAAAGAGTTGTGTAGTTCTTTTGAGTTTAAAAGCACTCTTTGCAGCTTCTAATTGAACAAATTGATGCAGTGGAAGTAGATGAAGTAAAGTGTCAAGCGCTTTAGACGGTGTACTTCGCATTGCACCGGTAATTGAAAGAGTAGCTAATCTTTGAAGTTTTTCCAGCTTCTTTTGTGCTAATCTTTCATTTGTTTTAGGCCACCATACCAGTGACGCATAGGTAATTCTGGGTCTCACAATTGCCGAGTAAATCCAGTGGATCATTTTCGGTTTCAATCCCCATTTTTTACCAAAAGTTTTCTTACTGATCCATAGAGCACTTGTAGCTTTACTAAGTACCTGCTCGAGATGTAAGTTCCAATTTAGTTTACTGTCAAGATATACTCCAAGATACTTGACTGTATTTGAAAGTTCCAAAAAAGTTCCTTTCAATTTTAAGTTTGTAATTGCTATTTTTCTCCGTCGTGTAAATGGTACGATCGTGGTTTTAGAAGGATTTATGTTCAATCCTTCTTTATCGCACCACGAGGAGACCAAATTTAAGGCAGTTTGCATTCTGTTAGTGATAACGTTGTCATATTTACCACGAACTAGTATGACTAAGTCATCAGCGAAGCCAATTACTTCGAAGCCTTGTGCTTCCAGTTTTTTGAAGAGATCATCAACTATTAAAGACCATAATAGAGGTGATAGCACGCCCCCTTGTGGACACCCTTTTACTGCTCTGACGGTAATAAATGAGCTGCCAAGGTTAGATGAAATCTCTCTTTTAGATAACATTTCTCCAATCCAATCAACAATGCATCTGTCAAAATCACGTCTTGACATAGCATTCCTCATTGAATCGTAAGAAGTGTTATCGAACGCTTCTTCAATGTCAAGGAACGCAGCAAGTGAAATCTCCTTTGCTTCAAAGGATCTTTCCAGTTTTGTAACCAGCTTATGAAGTGCTGTTACCGATGATTTGCCTTCTTGATATGCAAATTGGTTTTGGCTCAATGGGCTTTTTGTTAAATATGACGATTTGATATATTCGCCTAGTATTTTTTCCATTATTTTCAACATAATGGACGATAAACTTATGGGTCTGAAGGATTTTGGTGATGATTTATCCTTCTTATTTGCCTTTGGGATAAAAGTGACTCGCACTTCTCTCCAAGCTGTAGGGATATGGCTTAATGATAAGCTTAATCGGAATAACTTGGTTAAAATAGGTGTTAAGATTTCTTTACCCTTCTGCAGTAGTACAGGAAAAATTCCATCCCTACCAGGCGCTTTGAAGGGTTCAAAGGAATCAATCGCCCATTCAACCTTTTGTTCAGTAATAATTTGATTAGCCAGAATGCATGCATCACTCCTGGCACCTTCTAACACAGTTGATTCATCATCTTCATGAATATATCTCCTGGTTTCATTGGCCTCAGTTTGCGATATAGATGCATTCTGATCAGTGAAAGCAACGATTGAACACGGAAAGTGTGTTTTCATCATTGTTTCTAAGATTTCTTCGGAGCTCTTCGTGAAAGAACCATCTTCTTTTTTAAGAGTTCCAAGACCTATTGAATGATCTTTAGCGAGGACTTTTTGCAATCTAGCAACGATCGGAGTACTTTCAATGTTTTCACATGTGTGCCTCCAATTTATCCTCTTTGACCTTCGAATTTCCCGGTTATAGATTGTGAGGGACTCTTTATATTGTTCCCACTGTTGTGTTCTTTTAGCCCGGTTGAATAACTTCCGGGTTTTCTTTCGCAGTTTTTGCAGGTTACTATTCCACCAAGGAACATCTCTATTTGAAGAGCGTTTTCTTGGTGCACAACTGTCATGAAAAGCCTGTGTAATTATACTCGAAAGTGTCGAAGCGCTTTCTTCAAGCTCATGACGAGAATTTGGAATGTCATTTAAGTTATCCATTCCTGATAAAAGTTTTGAAGTATAAATCTCCCAGTTAGTCTTCCTGGGATTTCTAGTAGTTTCTATGAGTTGACAGCCAGCCTCATATTCAAATAGTATATGCTTGTGATCAGATAAAGAAATTTCCTCTGACACATGCCAATTTTTGATTTTTTCCGAGAGTGTAGGACTACACAACGTCAAATCCAAAACTTCCTGCCTAATAGCATTTGTAAAGGTAGGTTCATCGCCTCTGTTACATAAATCGATTTCATTTCTTGAAATGAAATCTAAGAGGTGTTCTCCCCTACTATTGATGTCTGTGCTAGCCCAAATCGTATGATGAGCATTTGCATCACAACCAATGATGAAAGCTTTATTTAGCTTCCTGCAATAAGAGACAAAAGCTGCTACTTCTGGCGGAGGAACATCATCCAAATCTCCCGGAAAGTATGCCGAAGCAATACAAATTTCCGTTATTCCTTGGATTGTTGGTACTTCTACCATAATAGCAACAATGTCTCGGTCAATAAATTCTGTAATTGGAACTGCATTCACACTTCCATTTACTAAAATTGCAGATCTTGGTTGTAACTGCCCTAATTTATATATTAATTTGGAAGGATTTGTATGGATTCCCATTATCCTACCATTGTTTGTCCATGGTTCCTGGATAAAAGCTATATCCAGTGTACTCTCGGCAAATCTTTTGCAAAGTACAGCTGTTGCTCCCTTTGCATGATGTAGATTTGCTTGGATGAACTTTAGCTTTTTAGTTATCATTTGATCGTACTTTCGACCTAGAATCGTCAAGAATTATTGATTATCTCAACACAATTTGTAGTCAGCCTAGACATAATTGGGTTTTTAATCTCTTAACTCCACGTGGGCCTAGGATTTCTTTGTTTTGATCTACGATCATAACGATATCACTAGTATTCACGTGGGTTTTTAGAGTTATATAAGCCCTCTGATCTAGTCTTTTACTACTGTAAATAAATAAGAGAAGAAGAAAAGAATAAGATAAATAAATTAAAAAAAAAAAAACGATAGTTCAACTAAAACGAAAAAAAAAATAATAATTTAAATACAATAAATCAGAACTAACATGAGCTAGATTGAAAAGAAATGTGAAGAAATAGTTAAAAGTAAAAGGAAAAATAAGAATAATAATAATAATAAAAAATAGAAAAAAAATCAAGCAAGACAAAAAAAACTTTATTTTTAATAGTTAGGAGCTTTTGACCCCAGTCTCCCCAAAAGTTGTTCTTCGATATTTGCTTTCTTTGTGGAACTAATATGCCACCAACGTTGTGTGTGCGGTCACCTCACCCGTTTATTTCACTCACAACACAACACAAACGAGAACCTGTGATCAAAACACTAGCATAATACTTTTCCACACTTATTGCTAAATAATTGCCAATGCTATTGCCGTAGATGGTGTGCTACATTTGTCTCATACGCGGAAACAAAGATTTGGGGAAAACCGCATCACTTTTCAAGCACTGACGAAGCCAGGGCCGGATGTAAGGGGGGGCCGGGCCCCGGGCCCCCACATTTTAGGGGCCCCCACAAAGACCTTTTTTGGTTATTACACATCAACTTACTTGCTCAAATACTGTTTGAAAGCAAAGAATTTTTTTATGCCCTTCGCCAAGGGGCCTCCACATCCACTCGGGCCCCGGGCCCCCACAATCCTTAATCCGGGCCTGGACGAAGCCATAAAAAATGTAGAATGAATGAAAATATATACAGAAAACAAAATGTAGAATTCCCGACGCCACTTGACGTGATGAGCTTTTCGACCTTTGAAAGGTGTACAAAAATACAGCATATGCTTATGCTCACCCATGGACAACATCGAAAGGAATTTTGGCGTTACTGACTGGCGGTCCTCGTCCTCCATCACCAGTTCTTCACTGAAGCATGCGAACGGAACTGTCTCCTTTCGCACGATATAGCCGATTCTTTTTTTTTTGCACGGGTCGTTTTTTGATATTCTCTGTCAATTTTGAACCAAATGACTTGATTTTTTGTAAATAGATAGTACTTATCATGCGTACATGTGCAAAAAATTTCATGGAAATCGATACAAAATTGACTAAGTTTTAGTAAAAACTTGACCGGTGCAAAAAAAAAATCGGGTGTGATGCCACGGTTTTTGAACTACGCCTATCAATGATGCGTCGAGCGGACCAAAACAAAACAATACGAAAAAATGGAAGACAAGTTTCATCAAAGCAGCACACAACAGATACAGGTTGATGAAGAAAAAATTGAGATTCGAATTGCGAAAAGTAATCCACGGGCTCCGACGGGAATGGAACTCACGACTCCCAATTAGCTAGACGGCCGCTTTTTTCCTCCACTCTATGGAGCCACTTGACCGTCTCCGTTTCCTAAAGGCATGAAACTGAACTCGATTCCACTATAATGCACATGATTTGTTCCTTTTCACCATCCAAATCTCCTTCGGATGGAATTAGATTAACACCTACACGTCCCGATTGTGTGCAATGTGCAATGCATGAATGTCAGAGCGGGGGAAAAGGAACAAACCATGTGTAGTAGGCTGCGACTTATTTTTCAAAAGTTGTTGAAACCTGGAATTCGTAAGCTCTTTTGGATTCAAATGACACAAAAAGAGAAACCTCTGAGTTTAAGCCAAAAATATTGAGATTTAGAGGTCGCGCAATCGCTTCAAAGTCGAATTTTCGAGTAATAAAAAGGTGTTTTCACTTCAAGTGCCATAACTTTCTCAATTTTCAATCGATTTTCAATCTTTTTTTTTTATGAATTTCTCACAAATTAAATTTCGAATAAACTCGTAGAACATCATTTTTTTCCAAAGTCACGCAAAATATGAGTTTTTGATGATTTAATTCATTTTTTTCTTCCTTCTACAAAAATTTTTAACTTTAGAGTCCTATAACTTTTTAACCGTTTGACCAATTTTAATTTTTTTAGCTTTTTGTAGATATTTTTATTGCCTATCTTTGTCCTAAACTAACTTTTCATCAAAGTAGTTATTTTTATGATACTGTTTACCAAAAACTGCCAAAATATGCCTTAAAACTTGATTTTTTCATGCAAAATTGGAGTTTTTGACGATAATTCGCAATATTTTACTCCTAACCAGATACTTAGCCTCATATTTAGGGATATGGAACACATTGGAGGATTTGTTTTTTCAATTTTTTTTCTCGCATGAAAATATTTTTTGATTCAGAACACTCCAAAAACTGAAGTTTAAGGCTTCCATATGATTATCGTGAATATTTTTTTCACTTTGAGCCCGAAACTAAGCATGAAAACTATTAAAATTTTGCCAAAACTCTGATTTTTCCAATAAAATACGTGTTTCTGAACGGTTTTGGTATTTATCTATTTTGAAACGTTCTTTTAAAAGTACAGCTTATTCACAGCATTCTTAGGCAACAAAAATATCTACAAAAGCAAGCTAAAAAATTTAAAATTGGTCAAACGGTTAAAAAGTTATAGGACTCTAAAGTTAGAAAATTTATGTAAAAAGAAGAAAAAAATGAATTAAATCTTCAAAAACTCATATTTTGCGTGACTTTGGAAAAAATGATGTTCTACGAGTTTATTCGAAATTTAATTTGTAAGAAATTCATAAAAAAAAGATTGGAAATCGGTTGAAAATTGAGAAAGTTATGGCACTTGAAGTGAAAACACCTTTTTATTACTCGAAAATTCGACTTTGAAGCGATTGCGCGACCTCTAAATCTCAATATTTTTGGCTTAAACTCAGAGGTTTCTCTTTTTGTGTCATTTGAATCCAAAAGAGCTTACGAATTCCAGGTTTCAACAACTTTTGAAAAATAAGCCGCAGCCTAATGTGTAGTGGAATCGAGTTCAATTCTGTGCCTTCGCGGTTTGGAGGAAAGAAGCGCCCACCTGGCGAATTGGGAGTCGTGGGTTCGATTCCCACCTGACCACGTGGAGTTTTTTTTTACGCAACTTACATTTAAATTTGTTCATCAAACACGCGTTTCTGTTGTGTGCATGAATGTTTGAATGCTTTGACGCTGTAATTTTCCCTTGGCTTGGTTAGCCTAAGCAAATATTGGGAAATGGACAAATACTAAACGTTTTAAAACCCAGGGCCGGCGTAGTGGTCACACTTCACTTCATAAGGGGATGGTCATGGGTTCGATCCCAGCCACGGCACTTGCAATTTTTCTGGGGTGTTTGAGCTCGCTTGGAAGTTAACCATCAATGTTAACTTCTTTTCCCGATCAGCCTAGATAGCTGTGTAAAAACGGTAGCGGTTGTCTCAATAGGCTAAGAATAACACTAAGGACCGCCTGATCCAGTGGTAAGAGTCCACTAAACAGGTGACCCCTAACTCATGGTGTTATGCGGCTTTATGTTTACCGTGCCAAGGAATGAATGGCTAGGGGGGTCTAATAAAAACCTAACCACAAACGTAGCCTGAGGAGAATTAGGGCGTCCTCCACAGTATTACGCCCTTATTGCGATAACCGGAGCAATGGTGCAGTGGATCTTGCGTTTCTCCGAGATAATCAGTTGCCCTTCTTAAGTCTCAAATTTGAGGCTAAATAAGGGCGGGATTATTCAAATGTTGTAAATTAGCTTACATTACCACCTTATGGATGCCTTCAAGCAAGCTCTTGTATTCAGCATATTTTCGCTGATATTTGGCAGTATTGCCACGATGGTTACATCATCTGAAATAGCTCAAACATTAATTTGAGATGCTTCAGTTTGATGGATTACTTAGGTAGGGTCTTGTACCATTTGGGCAGGTGTACCTATTTTAGGCACTTGCCGCTATAACTAAGTCAATTTCAAACCGATTGATTTGATTTTTTGTATAGAGTTAGGCACGTACAGTATCTAACTCTGTACAAAAATTCAAATCAATCGGTAAGAAATTGACTTAGTTATAGCGGCAAGTGCCCAAAATAGGTACACCTGCCCAAATGGTACAAGACCCTACATAGTACAGTTCATGGATAACTTAACACAGAATTGCACCTAACCCAACTCTGCATTAGCACAATTGGCTTCTTTAGTGGTGTTGAGATCATTCCATATTCTGAATCTGCATGCCAAACTGAGCCGAGAAATCCAAATTTTCATGTATTCTGGTGCCCGGGAACCTATTTAAAAATCAATTTGAAGTTTGTATGGGAGCAATTTGTCGAATCACCCCTCGTTGCATTTTGTACTGGGCGGAGCTGTCAAAAGGTGATTTCGAAAAATCTCTTTGTAATTGATTTTAAGTATCAAAATAAAGTTCTAAAAATCTGCATAGTGGCTCAGAAAAAGGTGCTCTTTCGTATGAAATCAAAAAATGAATACATTTTTCAAAATTTAAAACTCAATTTGTCATGAGTTGACTGGATGGCATGTGTCAGATGAGGAGTCTCCATTTGACCTTCTTTAGTGTTCCTTCGCAAAATTTGCGTATTCAGGCGTCCCTGCTCAATAAACTAGGGAACCTGCGACCACATTTTATAGATAACTCGCTTCCATTGCTACTCCAAGAGAGTTTCATTGTGGTTTTGTACCTACAGCCCCTTCCATTGTGGTATACCATAACTATTGCTTTGAAAGAGGCTTGTCCTCTGTGGTCTGTGGGGACCGCAAGAGGTATTCCTGAATGGAACTCTGATCTGTTCAAGTTCAAAATATCTTTTTTTTTAAACCAGTCTTTTGTATAGTTACGGATCTTTAGCTTCCGCCAGAGAATTATAGCTATATAATTGACTTAGTGGGCACTAAAACACTCTGCTTACTTTAAATCTCCAGGAGCAAATGGTGTTTTGTCCTATTTTTCTCCAGAGGGATTTGAGTATTTCAAACATGTTTTTAACTCTTGCAGTTTTCTATGGGATATTTTCATGGCGTGAAATTACTCCATAGTTTTATCCCGAAAGGGTGCGTGCGTTGTATAAAGAAGGAATGAGTTCCTGGTTACCTCGTTCTTTCTGAAATGCTTGATTATCACATCTGTGATGTTCGTCTGGCTGACATGGCTATTCATGTGAACTCAATGCCTCCCAATTTGGGATGTCCATAGTGACTCTTTTACACAAAGTTGTTTACGTTTTCAAGAAAGTACTCGCTCAAACGTAGTTTTTTTCTTGGGTGATTTCTTGAATATTGAGGATGCTTTCGATGCCGTGCCTTTCAATGTCATATTGAAAGTCGCATGACGTCACAAGCTACCTCCAATGAGCTATAGGCTCTCTTTACGCTTATGCGTTTTACAGTGTCCTTTTCAGGGCATTGATTAAACCCGTTATGGTATGGGCTATGAGCTCTCGTTGCGCTTATGCATTCATTCCTTCTTCTAGGGTACTCCTTCCTATTTCATCATCTTTCCCTTTCCCTTTCCTAATTCCCATCCCTTGTCCCATGCTCCCTCGGATAAATGATGAAATAGGCTTATATGTATAGCGATGGCACTAATGTCCCAAATGGAGGATAACGTGCCTCTGGAGCCGGCCTTCTGATACCTGATACCGTGGCGTAGTGGTCACACGTTCACTTCATAAGTGGATGGTCATGGGTTCGATCCCAGCCCCGGCATTTGCAATTTTTCGTCAGTTGCTCTTACTCCCGAGAGTGGTTGACACCTGACCCTCTTCTGAGCATATGCTCTACCGGATCCGGAAACTTGGATATCGGCTAACGGCAATTCATAATGGACCCCCAATCGGACTGGGAAAGAAACAAGAGCCACACATCAACATCCTCGAGCTCATCATTCTACCATGGCATGGATGTGGTAGAAAAGTGACAGCTGCGCAAAGGCAATCATTTCGATATAGAGGTCGGACTCGATTATCCGGAGTCAGATTCAGATGCTTATTTAACATATATCTGGGAAACGAACGATCTTAAAAGCTGAAATTTTGACATTTTGTCAAGATAACTTTGATTAGTTATCAGTCAAAATTTCAGCTACATACAACATTCCTTTAGCGAGATACTATATTAAGAAGCGCCAGAATCCGACTCCGGATATTCGAGTCCGATCTGTATTAGAATAACAATAGAATACATTTAGACCAGTGGTGCTCAGGCTGGAGGACACCGCGGGCCGAATTTGCAATTCGGGATCGACCTGCGGGCCGCATAAAACATTGATGCACAAAAATAACAAAAAGAACAATTCTAAAGCATATTTATCAAAAATCTGAAATTTTCAATTCAGATTCATAAGTTTGGTTGAGAAAAACGTTTGAGCTTCAAATTGAAATTCAAACAAACAATTTAGAAGTTGCCCCTAGAATTGCTTTGAAGCCACTTTAAGAACTTGTCAAGCAGCTTTTACAAGAATTTCTTTTGATTCGCTCCAAAAAGGTTTGCTGGATTTTCTTCTGAAATTTCTTGTGGAGGTTTTCGAAAATTTTCTTGAAGTTTCTTTTAGTTTTTCTAGAATTCTCTTGGAACACCTCCAAGAACTCCTCTTAGATTTGCCTTTGGAACTGCCCTGAAGTTACTTCAGGAATTCCTCATTAATCGTTTCCAAGAATTTCTCCTAGAATAGTTTCCGGATTTTTCCGAAAATTTTCCAGGAGTTTCTTGAAGATTTCAGTAAATTCTTTCCATAAGTCTCTTCTTAAGTTGATGAAATACTTCATCATTGAATTTCTTCAAAAATTAGGTTTTTAGCAATTGTTGCCGGAAGTTTCTTCAACATTATCTTCAAAAGTTGCTGCATAAGTTTCTTCAAATTTATTGTTCTAATTTTCCTCAGGCGTTCTAGGCATCTTTTGTGTCTTGATGCAGTTGATCCTGGAATCTGCAAATTCTCTTTTTGTTGCTCGAGCAATTTATTCTTAAGTTGTTTAAAAAATTTCTGTTAGAGTGGCACCGGAACATTTTTCTAGGAGATGCTCCTGTAATTTCCAAGCAGTATCGCCACAACTTTGTCATTGAGTTTCATCAGGTTTATTTTCTCCAGGATGATTTGAGTTTTTCCATATATTTCGCTAAGAGTTTTTGAAAGTTTTCTCCAATAATGTTTCCTGGAGTTTCTTCAAAAATGTATCCAAAAGTCTCTCCAAAAGGGCACAGGAGACGCTTTATGAATCTCGCCTGCGATTTTTTTTCTTTAAGTTTGTTCAGGAGTTTAGCTTGGAGTCTTATAATAGAAATTTAAACAAACAGTGAAATTAAACAATATTGGCAATCAATTGAGATTTGTTAAGAATTTTGTCGAAAATCTTGTGCTTTGTGTTTTTATGTTCTTCGGAGAGGCGATATGTAAAATACTTGCTCAGCGTTGCATTGACTGCGCTTAAAAACTGCTACCAATTTTTAAATGATTCAAGATTACATGTTTAACAAAGTTTCATTTGATTAGTGCCACTTATAAATAACTATAAGCTGGCTTCGTGACTTAACTGAAATGCCGAAATATTTCGGAGTTGCGATTTCGAATCTTACCAGAACGGATTATTCTTTTTGTTTATTTATCATTTAACTTGTGTTCAACACTGTGAAAATTGATCAGCAATATTTTTTGGTTGATTTCTTTATAAATTTAACGAGTTATTTCAAATAATCGTTCAAAAATTTCAATTCGTCTTAAAGTACTCCGCGGGCCGCATCTTAAGGCTTGGAGGGCCGCATGCGGCCCGCGGGCCGCAGGATGAGCACCACTGATTCAGACGCTGTATAAAGTGTAAAATGTAGCTGACAATTGGAATCGCTCACGCAGTGCCTTAGTGGACAAAAGAGCTGTAAATTAAGTTAGTTAATTGAAGAACAAAAAAGACGTTCTAAAAGAATGAGTAGGTAGCAAGAATACCTGGGTCCAACTAACTTTGTGAGAATCAGATATGCTTAGGATTTTCTGAACAATAATCAAACTACAGCCCATATTTCATTTTTTTTAAAAATCATGATCAATTGATGAGAAACAAGAATTAACTAAGCAATGTAAAAGAAACAAAAAAAACTTACAAACTAATGTCACTAGCAAACAATAAATTGCACAAATTGCTCTAAAATATCACATCAAATTGGATTACGCTCTTGCCGGAGCTGAAGCCTCAGGAGCTCCATAGGTAGTGAACGGAACCGGAGCGGCCGCAGTCAATCGAGCAGCCGTGGCAACTGGGGCAACCGGAGTTGCAGGGACAGCATTGGCGGGCGCAACGGCAGCATTCGGCACTGCAACAGGCGTCCCAGCAACGGGAGTGGCAACTGGGGTGGCAACCACTGGAGTTCTTGCAACGGCAACGGCTGGAGTTACAACTGGAGTCTGAGCAATGGTTGGCGTCACTGAGGGAACAAAAGCTGGTGCAGCTGGAGCGAAGAAAGGAGTTGCAGCAGCGGCGTAGGTTAGCGGTGGGAGCGCAGGAGCGATTGGGTTCAGCGGAGCGGCAGCAGCGTAAGTAAGAGGAGTTGCCGCGGAGTAAAGAGTCGGAGCGTAACTACGCCCGACTGTTTGCGAGTAAGCGGTGCTCAGGAGTCCTTGTTGAAAGAATGGAGCGCTGTATGCCAGAGGTGCACTGTAGGCTAATGGCGTGCTGTAGGCAAGAGGTGCGCTATAAGCCAAAGGTGCAGCACCCAGAAGTCCTGGTTTAGGTTTTGCGACGGCAACAGCCAGGCAAGCAGCGAAAACCTAAAACAAAATCAGAAAATGGGTAAGGATACATTCTTCGACAACATCTAAATTTTGAAGCTTCTTACCAATTTGGCGAACATTTTGGACTTGGGAGGAGCGATATTTGCGAACAATCGATTGACTAAGCAGTGATTGCCAATTGTCCGAGCCCATCCGTTTATAAGTCGTTTCTCCCACTACCTCACGGGTGCGACCAGGGGTGACATTGCTGGTCAGCATAATAACGAGAGAATTACATAAAACCGCAAAATTTGACAACTTTGTCACTTTCGCTAGTGTCCTCGACGAGCACCAGCGGCACCAACTCTTTCGATCAATCGACCAAAGCCGATGCATCAGTAACCTACAACCAATAACGTCCTCCTCAGCGCCACCCCGGCGGTTGATCCCACATATAGTTCAGAGCGGCGCATGCAATTTTACTTGCATTGCTTCTTTCAAACGGCAAATCGGTTGAATGCTAATATGTTTCGGAATGGTCGCTGACGTCGTTATATACAAATGGGGTACAATATTTTCGTCTGGCCCAGCTTGTCACCCAAACGACGACCCCATGAATAATGCATTATGCGAACGTGTAATTGATGTCGTTAAAAATTGGAACAGTACCCTCTGGTGAGTTGCGACTGATTAACTATAGTATGAAGTGTGAATTCTGTCTCGTCGCATGTGAAATCAGTTGAAATTAATCTCAAGGCGGAAACGATCCCAAGGATTGAGAATAAATTTCGGTGGGTTTCTAAGCGGCAAATCCAATATTGACGGCAAAACAACTCAACCGAAACAACATGCCATTAAAGCCTAATTCTGCCATCAAGAAGTCGTAAAACTGATTTACGATATCGGTGCTACAGTTTTGCGCGCGTTCGTGCGTGCTTCAGGTCACGCGTATGGATATCAGTTCTGCAATTACCTTGGCGTATCAAAGAAACAATTCTTTGAGTTGACCTTCTTCAGAAGAGTAATAGGAAAGCTGTTTAAGATCGCCTGTAATAAATAACCAAATTAACTGAGTTCATCTCGACAAACAATGCAATTCTGATAACTGAGCAACATTCATTTAGTGATCCATGTCATCCAAACTGTTTTGGAATTCAGACCTTCAAGCTCTACTCTTGTATTGCTTTACTATATCGGTGTATATCTTTCACGATTATTTCTGTTGTATCGTATTCCATAATATTACGAGAATCTCTTTGTGTTGTTATTTATACTTCCACTGGCATACAATTGATCTTCATAGTATTTTGGAGTATGGATAGTTAAATCTGTAAATCTTAGCACACTTTCATTGTAGCGAATGCATGCCGAATATAATCTAGGCAATTATAATAAAAAGAGCCTGCGATTGCAATAATAACACGGTCCGACAATTTTTTTGCCCAGCTCAGAATTTCACTTTTTCTGATTGCTTCCGACTAGAAACTCATAAATCTGAAGTTATGACTCTCCTCCTCCTGGGACAGAGGAGGGGCATTGATTTGAAATTTTGAAAAATCCAAAAATTCCGAGGTTTTTCGATCGCCATTTCGGCTAAACGCACGATATCAAAAAAAGGAAAAGGTTGATCACGGAGCTTTAGGGGTTGTGCAACTACCAACAAAATTTCACGAAGATCCGTCAAGCCATTCTCGAGCAACGGTGTTTTTACGAAATGATGTTTTAAAGATTTCTTATACCTATTGCACGCAAAGAATCCAACTACTATATGGCACAATTGCTGATTGAACCATGCCGTTTAGCATCATGGTGTCTTCGAGGAAGTTTTTCACTACAATAACGTGCTTCTTTTAACCTATTGGTAAAAATGATTAATCCCCCTAAAAGTGAGATCGAAAATTTACTTTTTGAGTTTTTCAAGATACAAGGTTGATGTCTTCACAAGAGTTGTAGAAAATGCTGTTCTGAATAACGAAGACGCCAAATTCGTAACTCCGTTAGTTTTTAAGATACGTTACGTTTTTATTACCGGCGGCCTCTTGAAAGTGTTTTTTCCTCAATATCTTTTTGCCTTTCTCGTACACCAAGGTGTACCGAAAGGCTATATGTTCACTCCAAAAACGAAAATTTGATAGAGCCCCCGGAGTGGTCAAGTGTTATATACCAATCGACTCAGCTCGACGAGTTGAGATGATGTCTGTGTGTATGTATGTGTGTGTGTATGTATGTATGTGTGTGTGTGTGTATGTGTACAAAAAGGTCACCTCTTTTTTAGATAGTAAATATGAACTGATTTCAACGACCGATGGTTCATTCGACGCAGTATATTGCCTCATTGTTTCCTATTGAAAATAGTTCAGATCGGTCCAGCCGTTCCGGAGTTATGGCCATTTAGGTGTTCCGGACCGGTACCCAAGGAAGAGGCCAGATATGAAAATGCAACAAACCCATGCATGCGACCCATCAAACCACTGCATTTTCGATTATCTGATGAACGGGAAGTAGAAAAATAGTCTCAAACTTTATCTGAACCGGTAGTGTTCGGGAACCGGTTCCGGGTGTCCCGCCGGAAGTGGCCAAATATAAAAGTGAACATAACCCATGCATGCGACACGTCAAATAGCGGCATTATCGATAACCAGCTGAATGGTGAGCAGGAAAGTAGTTTCAGACTATATTTGAACCCGTAGTGTTCCAGAACCGGTTCCAGGTGTCCCGCCGGAAGTGGCCAACTAAAAAAGTAAAACAAACCCATGCATGTGACACATCAAACAGCGGCTTTTTCGATAACATGATGAACGGTAAGCAGGAGAATAGTTTCAAACCATATCTGAACCGGTTGTGTTCCGGAAGTCGCTAACTAAAAAAGCGAACCAAGCCCATGCATGCGACACATCAAACAGCGGCTTTTGCGGTAACAAGATGAACGATAAGCAGGAAAATAGTTTTAGACCATATCTGAACCGGTTGTGTACCGGAACCGGTTCCAGGTTTCCCGCCGGAAGTGGCCAACTAAAAAAGTCAACCAAACCTTTGCATGCGACACATCAAAGAGCGGCTTTTTCGATAACCAGATGAACGGTAAACAGTAAGATAGTTTCAGTCCATTTCTGAACCGGTTGTGTTCCGGAACCGGTTCCAGGTGTCCCACCGGAAGTTCGATAAACGGGCAGCAGTAAAATAGTCTTTGACCCAAGCTCTGACCACACCTAAGATTACCGGCAGTGTTGCAGAATCAGGATTAGATGCATCGCTGAAATTACAACAAAACAAAATCGATGCAAGCGATACATATGCGTAAACGAACAAAATCTTGATAAACATTTAAACGATCTTGTCAAATCCCACCATTTTCCTGAGGCGTAATTATACAGTAGGATGGATCAACGTTGTATGGGAAAATTTTAATTTTATAGCATCAATCCCCTTTTGATTGCCGGGGCCCGTGGCGCAGTGGCTACACGTTCGCTTCATAAGCGGATGGTCATGGGTTCGATCCCACTTCGTCAGTTGCTCTTCCCCCCGAGAGCGGCTGGCACTTGACCCTCTTCTGAGATCTCATAGCTCAAACGGACCCGGATAATTGGATATCGGCGAACGGCAACCCATAATGGTCGACCCCCAATCGGACTGGAAAAGGAACAACAGCCATACATCATTTCATCATCGTGCTCATCATTTTACCAAGGACAGGGAAGAAAAGTGAAAGCAGCACAAAGGCAAACCAGTTCGATATAGTTGAATAAGAATATAATAGAATACATTTAGGCACTGTACAAGTGTAAGTGCAGCCGCCAATTGGAATCGCTCACGTAGTGCCTAGTGGACAAAAGAGCTGTAAAAGAGGTTAAGTTGCTAAGAATAAAAAAAATCCCCTTTTGCGACTTAAATTACTGCGCACAATTTTGATACAACTGGTTGAGCCATCGCGCTCTGTAATACGGTTGAAATTTAAATGGGTTTTAATATGGAAAATTTTACTTGCTTGCACTTTTTTGTCAATTTTTACATGAATCTTATACTGCCGTTCCACGCTCAATTGTCCCATGTTATAGAACGGCAGTATAACCAATGATAATAAAGTAAAGGCTAAACTGTGCAGAAAAAAATGCTGAAATGTCTTGATAATGTTCGGCATCCAGTGCTAGTGAAGGTGGTCAAGCAGTTAACTGAGAGGTATAATATTATTCAGCTCTGCTTATAAGTTTAACATAATACATAACATAGGAATATGAGCCATCAATAAGTTTCCAAATGCGATTATAACTTTGATAAGGTGCTTTTCTGAACAAGGCTGACACAAATTTCGATTTTCTCTTAAGTCAAGAGGGATCCCCCCTTGGAAATCTTGGGTCGGAATTCAATATTTTGAGAAAGGGCACAAATGAAAAACCAAAAAAAATTTAAATTTTAAGGTGAAGAGTTCTCCAGAAAATTTCTTACAAAACCCGATGAATTAAGCGGTTTTGCTTAATTTTTTGAGTATTTTTTTCATTATATACATTTATTATTTATCAACTCCACCCCCTCATTGACGAACGAGCACTGTGACAAAAGAAGAAAATGATATTTGTTCCATTCTAGAGTATTTTCAGGATTCAGGAACACTTCGGCTTATGGCGACGGAAATATCTTAGAGTATATATTCGACGAGAAAGGCACTATCACCACTAGGTGGATTAATCTGGGTTTTTCACTTTTGGTTCCACAATTCTATTTTCACAGTCTCCAATAGTTCAATCATTTTGACTTTCTAAATAAGACAATTTCAGGGACGCTCAGGGACGCCTGAATACGCAAAGTTTGCGAATGAACACTCAGAAGTGCAAAGAAGGTCAAATGGAGACTCCTGATCTGACACATGCCAATCAGTCAATTCATGACAAATTCTGCTCATGCAGAGTTGGGTTAGGTGCAATTCTATGTTAAGTTATCCATGAACCGTACTACCAAAGTATTCCATCCACTGCACCATTGCTCCGGTTAGCGCAGTAAGGGCGTAATACTGTGGAGGGCGCCTTTATTCTCTACAGGCTCCATTTGTGATTAGATTTTTATTAGACCCCCCTAACCATTCATTCCTTGGCACGGTAACCATAAAGCCGCATAAAACCATGGAATAGGGGTCACCTGTTTAGAGGACTCTTACCACTGGATCAGGCGGTCCCTAGTGGTATTCTTAACCAATTGAGACAACCGCTACCGACACTTCACAACTATCTAGGCTGATCGGGAAAAGAAGTTTACATTGATGGTCAACTTCCAAACGAGCCCGAATAGCCTACAATCATCACATGCATGGAATTCGGTTCCCTTTTACATTTGATCACTTCCGGAAGGACACCCAGAACCGATTCCAGGATACTAATAGTTTTCCCAAGTATGATCTGAGATTTTTTCTTGTTCACTGTTCATCAGGATACCCAAAAAGCCATTTGATGTGTCGCGAATATTGGTTTAGTTTTCTTTTACATTCGGCCACTTTCGGCGAGACACCTGGAACCGGTTCTAGAACACTACCACACTGAACGAAACCCCCCGCCCAAGATCGACTGAGAGGCGATACGATCACGCCCCTTAACGACATTCGGTCGGAAACCGTATGTTCCACCGACCGAATGATGTCATCCTAAAACCGGATGACAGTGATATGAAAATAGAATGTCGACCATATGGTCGAGCAACTTTGTTTTTTAGCGATTGATAACAATAATGTCATCGCCAGCTTTCTCAAAAAAGTTTGTGCTTAGTGGTCAGGATGCTCTCGCGAGCACCCTTTTCAAAAAAGATGGCATGTCCAGGATAGGACATGCGACGCTTAATCGTCAACGTCCCGAGTGTCACGATGAAGGAACTTGCTACGCTATCGATGAATAAATTCGGTGCATCTGTGTGGCCTTCGCTCTGCAACTAATATTCATTCACATAGCGTGCGTCGACTCATACGCGAATAAGATGATCGTCATCCGCTTTTTAGGATGATTGCTGTATGATTGATTCATCATTTGAAAACACGATTTTGGCAATTTGGACTGGATGGTCGGACAAATCAGTCGATTTCGGGATGGAGTTTTCGTTCAGTGCAGTTGTCCCAAATATGGTCTGCAACTATTTATTGCCAACTGTTATCGGGTTATCTAAACAACCGCGAATTCACGTGCCGCATGTATGTTTTTGGTTCACTATTATATCAAGACGCTTCCGGCGGGACATCTGTTACCAATTCAGGAACCTTACCGGTTAAGATATGGTATGAGACTTTTTCTTTGTTGATTTCATTAGCCTATCCAAACAACAGCGCTTCGGTGCATGGCTTTGGTTCAATTTTATATTTCGCCTCTTTCAGAGGGACAGCCGAAGCAAGCAGGCTCCGGCACTACCGACCGGCAGTGCCTATTGTGCTCTTAGCCTACTTGATAGCCGGTCATTAGATTATATTTGGCCACATCCGGCGGGACATCCGGAACCGGTTTCGGAACACTACCGGTTCAGATATGGTCTGAGACTATTTTCTTGCTAACCATTCATCAAGTTATCGAAAATGCCACAGTATGATGTGCAGCAGCATGTATGGGTTTGCATTGAAGTACTTGCATTTAAAGCTTTATTACTAGTGCCACTAAAAGAACTCGACAAAATCTAGTACTATGTTTTGAAGGTTACATGTTAGGGAATCGTTAAGCAATGAAAAACGAAATTATTGTCTTTCCGCTTAATAGTTTTGTGGAGACTGTTAGGGGCGAACTTTTACCCCGCGCTACTTTATAGGCAATTGTAAGCAAATTACCTCATACAAGTGCGAAAGTACAAGTAACTGTCTTATTTAGAAAGTCAAAATGATTGACTTATTGGAGACTGTGAAAAAAGAATTGTGGAATCGAAAGTGAAAAAAGTTATTGAGAAAAAAAAACCACTTTCAAGGGTCCGCCGGTAATAAAAACGTAACGTATCTCGAAAACTAACGGAGTTACGAATTTGGCGTCTTCGACAAAGTTATCCAGAACAGCATTTTCTACATCTCTTGTGAAGACATCAACCTTGTATCTTGAAAAGTTCAAAAAGTAAATTTTCTATCTCACTTTTAGGGGGATTGATCATTTTTACCAATAGGTTAAAAGAAGCACGTTATTGCAGTGAAAAACTTCCTCGAAAACACCATGATGCTAAACGGCATGGTTCAATCAGCAATTGTTGTGCCATATAGTCGTTGGATTATTTGCGTGCAATATAAGAAATCTTTAAAACATCATTTCGTAAAAACACCGTTTCTCGAGAATGGCTTAACAGATCTTCGTGTAATTTTGTTGGTAGTTGCACAACCCCTAAAGCTCCGTGGCCAACTTATTTTTTTTTTTGATATCGTGCATTTAGCTGAAATGGCGATCGAAAAACCTCTGAATTTTTGGATTTTTCAAAATTTTCTAATCAACGCCCCCCCCCCCCCCCGCTCTCCCAGGAGGGGGAGGGTCAAAACTCCAGATTTATGAGTTTCTAGTTGGGACCAATCAGAAAACGAGAAATTTAAAGCTGAACAAAACAAAAGTGGATTTTTTGTCGGACCGTGTAATTAGTTTGCTACATTCATTTAGTGCTGTTTGTCATCCAAACTATTCTGGAATTAAGACGTTAAAGTTCCGCAGGCTCTACTCTTGTTTCTCTTTACTCTATCAGTAAAAACCTTTAACGATTCGGTTGTATTCCAAGACTTCTGCCAAGAATTTTGTCCAAGATCCCCTCCAGGAATTTCTCCAGGAATGCTTCCAAAGTACTTCCTTGAATTCCTCCAGGATCCACAGTGAAATCCTCCTGATTTTTTTTCCAGAAATTTCTACTGAAATTATTCCTGGTATTACTTCAAAAATTTCTCCGGGAAGTTTTTAAAAGTTCCTCTAAGAATCTCTTAAATAAATCCTCAAAAATTACTTAAGGAACTACTCCAGAAAATAATCCAAGAATTTATCTCGGGATTGCTCCGGCAATTTCTCCATGGATTTTTTCGGCTTTTTTTCAAGAAAATTCTCCAGGAAATTGCTTCAGAAATGTCTGCAGGAATCACCCCTGGAATTCCTGCAAGAATTAATTCTGGAATTCCTCCAAGCATTCCTCCAGAAATTCGTCCAAGAACTCCTCCAGAAAATCCTCCAGGAGTTTCTCCAAGAATTTCTCCAGAAATTGTTCTAAGAATTCCTCCCAAAAGTTCCTCCAAAAAATCCTTCAGGAATTCCTCCAAAACTTTGGCCTAGAATTTCTTAAAGAATCCCTCCAGGTATTCTTCCAAGAATTTCTGCCAATAATTCCTCCAAGTATTCCTCCAGGAATTTCTCAAGAATTTCCTCAAAAATTCTTCCAGGAGTTCCTCTAAGAATTCTACAAAAATTCCTACAAGAATTCCTCCAGGAATTTCTCCAGATATTCCTCTTAAACTTCTGCCAAGGATTTCTCAAAGAATCCTTCTTCAAAAATAATTCCTCCAGGAATGCCTCCAAAACTTCTGCCTAGAAATTCTCCAAGCATTCCTCCAGCAATTCCTTCAAGAATTTGTCCAGGGTCCTCGAGAATTCCTCAAGATTCACTCTTGGAATTCCTCCAGAAATTCCTCGAGTTACCTGCAGGAAATCCACCAAAAATTTTTCTAAAAATTATTCCAGGGATTCTTCCAAGATTTCTTTCAGGCATTTCTCCAGAAATTCTTCCAGGAATTCGTCACGAAATTTTTCAAGGAATTCTTACAGAAATTTCTTCAGGAATCCCTCCAGGAACTTTTTCAGGAATTCCTCGAAAAATTCTTCCAAGAATTTCGCCAGGGAAACTCAGAGATTTTTTCCAAGAATTTCTCCAGAAATTCCTCCATGAATACCTCCAGGGTCCTTCAGGAAACCTTTAAAAAATACTCCTGCGATAACTTTAAGAAATCGTCCGAGAATTCCTTCAGAAATTTCCTCCAAAAATCCTTACGCCAAAAATTTCTCCCGAAATTATTCCAGGAACTCCTTCAGGCATTACTCCGGAAATCCTTCCTGGAGCTTCTTCAAGAATTCTTTAAAAAGATCTTTTAGAAATTATACCAAGAAATTCACGCATGAATTTCTCCGGAAATTCCTTCAGGAGGTCCTCTAGGAATTCCTCTTACAATATCTCCAGTAATTACACCAAGAATTCATGCAGGATTTCCACCAAGAATTCCTCAAGGAATTTTTCCAAGAATTCATCCAGGGATTCCTCCAAGACATCTGCCTAGAATTCTTCTTGGAATCCCTCCAGGAATTCGTACATAAATTTCACCAGGGATCCTTTTACGACTTCTACCAAGGATTCCTCTAAGAATCCCTTACGGAATTTTGCCAGGTACCCCAAGAGAGTTTTTCAAGAAATTCAAGAAATTCCTTCAAATCCAACCAAAAAATCCTCCAGAAATTTCTTCTTTGCGGATTTCTGTAAAATGTGCTCCGAGACTTCTTTCAAAAACTCCTCCAAGAATTATGTTAACAATTCCTCCAAACATCCCACCAGAAATTTGTCCAACAATTCCTCCGAAAAATTCTTCAAAAATTCCTTCAGAATGGTTTTCAAATAACTCAACGTACATATGTATAGATGGGTAAATTATTAGCACTTTGAGTTTGTCCTTCAGAATATTTTCCAAGAATCCTCCATGAATCGGTCCAGGAATTTCTCCAGAAATTCCTTCAACAATACCTCCAAAATTCTTCAGGAAACCTCCAGAAATTCCTCAAGAAAATACTCCAGGGACAATTCTAGGGATTCCTCCGAGAATTCCTTTAGGGATTTCTGCAAGATCTGCTCCGAGACTTCTTCCAAGAATTCGTCTAAGAATTCCACCAAGAATTATG
The DNA here is from genome assembly GCF_035046485.1 of Aedes albopictus. Classification (NCBI taxonomy): domain Eukaryota; kingdom Metazoa; phylum Arthropoda; class Insecta; order Diptera; family Culicidae; genus Aedes; species Aedes albopictus. Next base: position 409,726,964 of record NC_085137.1, read on the forward strand.
TTAAGAACTCCTCCAAAAATCCCACCAGGAATTTCTCCAGCAATTCCACAAAACAAAAAAAAAAATCTCCAAAAATTCCTCCAGGATGTTTCAAAGAGTTTACCCAGTTATTCCTCCAAGACTTCTGCTATGAATTCCTCCAAGAATCTGTCCAGGAATTTCTCCAGAAATTCTTTCAAGTTTTTCTACAGGAACTCCAGTAAGAATTTCTCCAAGACCTGCTCCAATAATTCCGTCAGAAATTGCTCCAAGAACCCCTCCAGAAATTTGGCCAGGGATTCCGTTATAAACTCTTCTAGGAACACTTTCAGGGATTTTCAGTATATATCTTCAGGAATTCTTCCAGAAATACCTACCGGAATCCCCCCCAGGAATGCCTCCAAGAATTCCTTCGGGAAATCCTCCAAGAATTCCCCGAAGGAATTTCTTGAGGGATCCCTTGAGGAAATCCTGAAGGAATGCTTGGAGGAACTCCATGAGGAATGATAATGAGATATTTTCTGGAAAAAAAAGTGGACGATTTCGTAAGAAAATTCAATGAGGATTTCTGGAGGAATTCTGGGAGGACTCTCCAGAGAACTTCTTGAAGCTGTTACGGAAATAAATTATGGAGAAATAGTTGGAGGAATTAGTCGAAGAATTCCTGAAGAAGTTCCATGAAGAATTCCAAGCGGAAGCCTTGGAAGAATCCCTTGATGTATTTCTTGAGAAGTCCCTGAAGGAATTTTTGAATGAATTTGTGATGGAATTCCTAGAGAAGCTTCTGGTTGTATCTGCTGCAAAATTATCGGAAAATCCTTGGATAAATTTCAGGAGGAACTCCTGGATGAATTCTTAGTTGAATCCTGGAGGAATCTCTGGAGGCATCCCTGGAAGGATTCGAGGGGCAATCCCTTGGACAATTCCTAGAGAAACGCCATGAGGAATCCCTTGAGGAATTTCAGGAGGAATCACTGTGAAAAAATCCTGGAAGAACTCCTGTAGGAATTGCTGGAGGAATTCCGGGATGATTTTGTGAAGGAATTTCTGGAAGAATTTCTGGAGGACACCGTGGAAGAATTTCAGTTTCTATAGGAATCCCTTGATGTATTCCTAGATGAATTAGCAGTAATTCCTGGAAGAAGTCTTGGAGGAGGATGATCTAGATCACCAAGTTAGTGTTGTTAAGTTATGAGAATTGCACTCTGCGGCTCTAAGAGTAGCGTAGAGTATAGTCCACGCGCGTTCGCTACATTAAAAATACCCATAGATTTACAAATTTTGCGACCCATACCTCAAAATACATTGGGGTCCATATATATGACAGTGAACACCCTACTAGCAACACATAGAGATACTCGGTGTAACAGACACAATCGTGAAAGAATTATGCCGATAGAGTGAAGAGCAACAAGAATTGATCCTGTATTCCTTGAAGGTTCTGATACCAGAATAGTTTTGAAAGCCAGGAATAGCCCATGAATGTACCAAAAGCAGTATAGACTACATGCCAACGAATATGTTTTATAATTAAAGTGAAACATTAAGAAAACCCATTGCAATTTTGCATACAAACTCTAGAGGCACAAATTTTACTAACGAAGCATCAAACCTAGCCGCACTTGTTTATCCTGGCTTTGCTCACTTGCAAAAAGAGGCAGCTTTTCCAAATCGTGCGCATTTGTTTACGAATTTTTAAGATTGGTGCTCTTGAAATAGTGAGTAGGGGAACAAGTCGGCCATTGTGGCAGCTAAATTTGTATTCTCTGAAGTTCCTACTTAAGCGGATACGCCATGTTATCTGCAGTACTTCCTCATAAAACTTTCATTGTAATCGGTTTTATATCAAAGTTTAGTAGGGAGCTCTATTTTTTAAGCACTGATATATCTTGATATAAATCTATAGATTATGAACAAAAGCAAGCATTCCGGCAGGATTGTTGGAAATATTACCATCTGATACTTTTTTTTTAGTTTCGGTCTCAAAGATGTACAGAAAAAAGCAATAAAAACATCAATTCACTCGACGTTAAAAATCAATCTCCATATTTACGAGCTATCTAACTTTCCAATGATAAAAATTGCATTCGAAGCCATTTACTAGTACTTATGTACTCCTCCTATGTAAAGTTCAATGACACCGAACTAGGTCATGCCCCGGGTAAACGTTTTCCGATGCATGCTGCTGCACATTGCGCCAGCACATGCATTCTGAGCGCATTTTCGTTCATTCACAGGGGTTGGCCGGTTGTCCCCTTACTTGGAGTTGCACCCTCGAACCCGTACGCTCCATCCTGGCCATTCGCGAATTCCCACCAAAAAGCGCGCGCATGAATCGGACCTTCCACCTAGTTCCTACGGCATGGCAAGGAGAAATTCGAGGACGATGCTGATAATGATGACGTAAGCAGCGCACAAGGAAGCTGCGAATCATGCACTGACTGTTACTGAATGAAGTTTAGTCGCTACATGGTGGCAAATGAACCACCGCTCGGTAGGTCAAAGGTAAATAGATGGGATTGTGGAGAAAAACGACGGAAAACGGAATCAATCGAGATTGAGAGCGAGTTGGGAAACGGTCGATAACGATTACGTAATACTGCGTCACCGTTATAGCGTCAAATGCTAGGCGGAGTGCCCCCAGTGGAATCAATTATTGGAGAGGCCTAATTGAATACATACCTACATCTAAAAGAATTTCTTTTAAATAGAAACAAATATGAATCAGCTTATTCTCAATTTAGTTGAAAATCAGAGTTTTCGACTAGCGAAGTTGGATTTTTCTCCAAATCCATGCGTCGGACCTTCGGAAGTGGTGCGCTGTATAGTAAACCTGGTCCGCTATACAAATTTAAAAAAAAATTGTATGAACGAAAGTCTACGAGAGGGGGGGGGGGGGGGGTTCTGAGATGGCCAAAACTGAGTCTACGTAGTTTATGGACAGCGCCAAATTGATCAGTATGACATATGTAGACTTACATAAAATGGGACACTTGTTTCGCAGTTCTGCCACACGGCGGCGCTAGTGAACATGCAAGTATTAGAAATTTCGAGGCTCAGAATCCTGATAACTTAGAAAGATGATGTCTTCGGCAAAGTTGATCAGTATGACATAGACTTGCGTACAATGGGACCAGTCTTGTTAGCGATCACAGTCTTTGACACCTTTTTGTCGATATTCGGCTGCCTTTGTCTCCAACATTCGCAACACAAGCGATCAAACTACTGTCCGGAACAAAAATGTCGAATGAATGCGCTTGACCACGATTGCGTCTTCGGGAGGCTAAAATATAAACGACTCATAAAAAAGTAATCATTTTCCGTAACAAAATCAGAAATTGCCAATAAAGAAGTAGGGGTGGGAGCAATAATAAACTATAAAATTTCCATAAACAAATCAAAAAGTGCATAAATAAATCAAAATTTCCCATAAATAATTGATTTTCGAGCAATAAAAAACGTCGGAATTTCCACGAATAATTCAATAATTGCAATAAATAACTACCTTTTTTCCACCAAAACAGTTAAAATTTTCCATAAATAAATCTGATTTTTCCATAAATAATTTAAAAATTCCCAATTGAAAAACATCAAAAAAGCAATTGAAAATTTAACAATAAATAGGAACTGATGAGCAAGGTAAAAGTACCGGCTGAGCCATGCGGCGAAGCCGCATAGAGGATTGAGGAACTGAGGCGGCAGAAGGCCGCCGATGTTTCCGAAATCCGATGCGCCGTAACTGCGTCGATTCGGTTCTAGGCAATCCACAGATCCAAGAATTTGCCCGGTATAATGCGAACAGAGATTTTATCCCTTTTTTAAGTCCGACGAGCGTTAGCGAGTTCGGACAGCAAGCGATTGTCTGTTAAATTGCAATAGTTTCAGTCTTTCTATCATAGTTCTATAATAAAGTATGTTCGAAAATTTTTGTTGGAAAAAATATAGTTTTTTATTGCAATTGTTGATTTATTTGTGGAAATTCTTACATTTTTTATTGCTAGAAAATCAATTACTTATGGGAAGTTTCGATTTATTTATGCGCTTTTTGAATTGTTTATGGAACTTTTCTAGTTTATTATTGCTTCCACCCCTAATTATTTATTGGTAATTTTCGAATTATTTATGGAAACTTTTTAATTTATTATGGGACGATTAATTGGCTGCCTCTTCGGGAGATGGTTCGGTTTTTGTTATTCCTGTCTTTCCCATAAAGAGAGCTGTTTTGTATAAATGTATGTGTCGTAATCGATTTATCACACACGAATAAACTAATATTAAATATTTCAAAGTTATATTTTAGTAGTTATCGTGCTGGTAGGCTTATGCGCATTCGAATTTACCGTGAATATTGGGGTTGCAGAATCATAAAATTAATGCGCTTCGGAAATAGTGAATATTATCATCTTGGAATGAAATAAATCAATTTGTGAATTTAGTAAAACCATCTCGAATCACAAGAAAACTCAGCAGAGAGAGTTTATTTATGTGAGCATGTTATGAAAATGGTGGCAAACTATCAATTCATTGCCAATTTAAGCAAAATTAACTATTTTCCATTCACGTAAGCTCATCCTTCAATATGGCGACGACCGTAATTAGCGAAAATAAAACGAAAGCAAGTTTACTTTTATGATGACCGCAATAAACCTAGCAGTGTCGTAGTTCTGCTTTTCCACCAACAGATGTCGTTACTAATCGAACGGATCGCCATCTGTTGAGAGTTTTAACAGTTTTATTGTGGTAATAATGATTGATATCGGAAAGTTTTGTTTACTCTTGAAATTTGTCTTTATGGATATCTTCAAGTATACTATAAAACATTTTATCAATGGTTTTCATAAAAGCAGTCATAAAACTGTGAGTTTTAACTATTTCTGTAATAAAACCTCAATAAAAATCAATCAATACCAATCAGCAATGGAATTGTTACTTGGGCGTGGTCGTCCCACTGTTGGTTGGGACGTTAAACAGAACTGGCACGATGGCCCTCCGGCGAGACAGGAGTGTTGGCGTAGGCCCAATAAGCCACCCGTAAAAATCCCCATTGCGAATAACATAGGAGAAAATACGACTCGATACAATCGGCAAAGACCCACGCGACGAAATAAGGACTACGATTGGAAACTTGGAACATGGAATTGCAAGTCACTAGGCTTCGCAGGATGTGACAGGATAATCTACGACGAACTACATCCCCGCAACTTCGACATCGTGGCGCTGCAGGAACTTTGTTGGACTGGACAGAAAGTGTGGAAAAGCGGGCATCGAGCGGCTACCTTCTACCAAAGCTGTGGCACCACCAATGAACTGGGAACAGGATTTATAGTGTTGAACAAGATGCGACAACGTGTGATCGGGTGGCAGCCGATCAACGCAAGGATGTGCATGTTGAGAGTTAAGAGCCGTTTCTTCAACTACAGCATCATCAACGTCCACTGCCCACACGAAGGGAGACCCGATGACGAGAAAGAAGCGTTCTACGCGCAGTTAGAGCAAACATACGATGGTTGCTCGCCGCGTGACGTGAAAATCGTTGTCGGCGACATGAACGCGCAGGTAGGAAGGGAGGAAATGTACAGACCGGTAATCGGGCGAAACAGCCTGCACGCCGTATCGAATGAAAACGGCCAGCGATGCGTAAACTTTGCAGCCTCCCGTGGTATGGTAGTCCGAAGCACCTTCTTCCCCCGCAAAGATATCCACAAAGCCATCTGGAGATCCCCCGACCATCAAACAGAAAACCAAACCGACCACGTTCTAATCGACGGTAAATTCTTCTCTGATATAACCAACGTCCGCACATACCGCAGTGCGAATATAGATTCGGATCACTACTTAGTCGCTGTATGCATGCGCTCAAAACTTTCGACAGTTATCACCACGCGTCGAAGTCGAACGCCGCGGCTCAACATCGAGCAGCTGCGTAACGTAGAAGTGGCTCAAGACTACGCGCAGCAGTTAGCAGTGGCCCTACCAACGCAAGAGCAGCTTGGCGAAGCTACACTTGAAGATGGCTGGAGGGACATCCGATCCGCCATAGGTAGTACCTCGACTACAGCACTAGGCTTCGCGACTCCGAATCACAGAAACGACTGGTACGACGGCGAATGTGAACAGTTGAAAAACGAGAAAAATGCAGCATGGGCGAGAGTGCTGCAACACCGTACGAGAGCGAATGAGGCACGTTACAGACAGGCCCGGAACAGGCAGAACTCAGTTTTCCGGATGAAGAAGCGCCAGCAGGAAGAAAGAGATCGCGAAGTGATGGAAGAGCTGTACCGCGCTAAGGACACATGAAAGTTCTACGAGAAGCTGAACCGCTCGCGCAGCACAGTGGTTCCATTTGTTCAGGGAAGCGGTCATAAATCATTTTCTTCGTTTTTTGAAGGGCAGAATCATTATAAGTGACCAGAAATAGCATGTTATGACTAAAAAAAGGATATTCCAGTTCATTTTCATGATCATCACTTGAAAAATATGAACTTTAAACATTTTTATTTATGATAAATGAAAATATCATTAAAAAAAAAACCTTTATTTTGCACAGAAATCAGTAATCAAATATTTTTAATTATTATGAAGAGTGGGTCGAATTTTGAGGAATTTCTGCTAAGTATTGCACGTTAAAACATGTATAGCACGACTGTATTATAATAGATTCTTGTGAATAGAATCAGTATTAGCATTATAATTGTGATTTTATTAGTAAGTTCTATTTCTACTGCAATAAAATAAATATATGAATCTAAATATTTTTCAGAAATAAGGTAGTTTGCATTGTCGAAACACAGAAAAAAAATCATCACATATCGAATTAGTATGTATAAATACAGTACCTAATGCCCAAAAGCGATAATTCTGAAACAATAGTAACAATAGTGCAATTACAGAGTCAATTATTTCTGGAAATTATTTCAAACAAATATTCACGATTAATTCACAAAACGTACGTAAAAGGAAAATTTTTAACCATACAAATATTGCTTTACACAGTTATTTGTCATATAATTCATGGGCCTGCGTTTTGCACAATAAAAAAGATTCAAGTATCTGTCCAGTCGTATTTGTTTCTTACAATTGCATTGCAACTGCTATCCAGTAATATAGTACATGGAATTTTAATCATGTATAGCTCTAACCTAATAAAAGAAATATATACAAATACCCCTCGTCATTGCAATTCAATCAGCGCCTGCTATTTTAAAAGAAATCAATTTGTACACTAAGATTTAACGTTAATGAATTTATCAAATATTCCGATTTGGAAAAGGAATATGAGGAGAAAATACGCTCTTTTAGTAAATATTACTAAAAGAGTGTATTTACTCCTTCTTCTTCCACCACTACAGTATTAGGTACTGAATGGATTTTGAGGAAATTTTTCAAATGTTGGCAGCAAATGCAAAACTTCTTATCAAATTCCACAATTACAGAGGTAAGTTTTGACGAGGCCAAATACGAATGGTTGTTATGCAACTATTGAGGTATGAATACCTCAATACCACCAGAAGTGTATTTTTTGTTCATATTAAAAAAAAAACATCTCCAAAGATTGTTTTCAAATAAAATAACCCTCAATTATTGTAAAAAGCTTTGAAATATCTCCTGTAAAAATTTCAGTCATTTTGGTACGCATTTAAGACAATTCCAGAAAATCGAGTATATATATATAATTTTGTAGTTATTTTAATACATATTTTTTATAAAAATAACGGGTAACTTATAATACATCCTGCAAGCTTGTATGCAGATATTTGCAACTACAACCTTCACAGATTGATTCTCCTACTCAAATCTGATCATTTGCTGGCGGACGATTGATTAAATGTGGTTAAGAACATGTTTGAAATGTTACATGAATTTTTATTATGTATATATTCTATTGGTAAAATTATGTGCCTATAGCTCACATCCCCATTGGTCCAAAAACATCCAGATCCGGTTTTAGCGCTTCGAATTGGAAGATAAACATCTATTCTGATTCTTTGCGTTGAAAACCAATTGAAAATCTACTTGCTTTTGTTATACGAAGACGCGGAGTACAACTCAAATGTCATGTAATTTTTCGACACATTTAAAGAATGTAAAATTGCATAACAGTACCCACGCTCTCATGCAAAATATGCAACAGAAACTTACATAAAAATGGATTTTCTGCATTCTTGGGAACATTATTGATTTATAAAAATTATACAAACTCATAAATTAGACAATCAATTTTTCGATTTTTGGCCTATGGCGGTACCACTGTGCGCAGAGGCTTTGTGCCACAAGCCTACATGTGCCGAGATAATCACGGGAATATTCTCACGAGCGAGCGTGAGGTGGTCGAGAGGTGGCGGCAGCATTACGATGAGCACCTCAATGGCGACGTTGCAAGTACCGAAGGTGGCGTGGTAACAGATCTAGGAGTATGTGCACAGGACGAAAGACTTCCGGCCCCTGACCTCCAAGAGATTGAGGAGGAGGTTGGCCGGTTGAAAAACAACAAAGCCGCGCTGGAGCAGATTAACTACCAAACGAGCTTCTACAATACGGTGGAGAAGCACTGTTGAGAGCACTACACTGGGTCATTACCAAGATTTGGGAGGAGGAAGTATTACCGGAGGAATGAATGGAAGGTATCGTGTGTCCCATCTACAAAAAGGGCGACAAGTTGGATTGCGGGAACTACCGCGCAAATGTTATGCCGCCGTCTATCACCGATTGCAAGAGAGTTCGTGGGGCAATATCAGGCTGGATTCATGGGTGAACGCGCTACAACGGACCAGATGTTCGCCAGGTGTTGCAGAAATGCCGCGAATACAACGTGCCCACACATCACTTGTTCAGCGTATGATACAATCGATGGAGAACAGCTTATGGCAGATTATGCACTAATACGGATTTTGGTATAAACTGATATACGATTAATCAAGGCGACGATGGATCGAGTGATGTGCGTAGTTCGAGTATCAGGGACACTCTCGAGTCCCTTCGAATCTCGCAGAGGGTTACGGCAAGGTGATGGTCTTTCGTGCTTGCTGTTCAACATTGCTTTAGAGGGTGTAAGAAGAAGAGCGGGGATAAACACGAGTGGGACGATTTTCACGAAGTCCGTTCAGCTGCTTGGTTTCGCTGATGATATTGATATTATTGCTCGTAAATTTGAGACCATGGCGGAAACGTACATCCGACTAAAGAGTGAAGCCAGACGAATCGGATTAGTCATTAATGTGTCGAAGACAAAGTACATGATGGCAAAGGGCTCCAGGGAGGAATCATCGCGCCCGCCACCCCGAATTTATATCGACGGTGATGAAATCGAGGCGGTTGAGGAATTCGTGTACTTGGGCTCACTGGTGACCGCCGACAACGACACCAGCAGAGAAATTCAGAGGCGCATTGTGGCAGGAAATCGTGCTTACTTTGGACTCCGCAGAACTCTACGATCGAATAAAGTTCGCCGTAACACGAAGTTAACCATCTACAAAACGCTGATTAGACCGGTCGTCCTCTAAGGGCACGAAACATATACCCTACGTGCAGAGGACCAACGCGCCCTTGGAGATTTCTGAACGGAAGGTGTTGCGTACCATCTACGGCGGAGTGCAGATAGAAGACGGGACTTGGAGAAGGCGAATGAACCACGAGCTGCATCAGCTGCTGAGAGAACCAAGCATCGTCCATACCGCGAAAATCGGGAGGCTACGGTGGGCGGGTCACGTCATCAGGATGTCGGATAGCAACCCGACTAAAATGGTTCTCGAGAGTCATCCGACCGGTACAAGACGACGTGGAGCGCAGCGAGCTAGGTGGATCGACCAAGTGGAGGACGATCTGCGTACCCTACGCAGAGTGCGGAACTGGAGACAAACAGCCATGGACCGAGTGGAATGGAGGCGGCTACTATGTACAGCAGAGGCCACCCCGGCCTTAGCCTGATCGGTAAGGTAAGGTATGATGTCGGTCGGACTCGAAAGGAATTCTCGGTGGAACTTTTAAGAGTATACCAGTAGAAACTACTAGACGAATTAAAAACATGCTGGAGAGATACCCAAGCAAAATTTTACAGAAAAGTAATTCTGGAGGCCTTACTGGGAAACAATCCAATTTGACTACGTAAAGGAATCCTAAAAAAATCCTTGAGGAATTAATCCTCACAAAATACTTCGTAACGCATACTAAGACCAACCAGACGCTAACCAATCGAAATCTTACGAGATGTCAGATCTCGGAAACCTTTTTGGAGTTATTCCAGAAGAAAGTCCTGGAGTAGTCCCAACGCAACTATGAAGAAATCCCAATAGTAAATTAGAATCATCAGTCAGTTGTATTTTCCGATTGGTTTCCTATGGAATCACTCAGCAGATCATTCAATGTCGTTACAACTATTTCATTTTGGCTAAGACTTAAGGACTGTCTCGGGGATAAGATTTTAGATCGCCATTCTGGGGATGGCGAGTTCGATTCCTGGTAATGTCGGAACATTTTATCGACATCTGGAAATAGTGTATCACTTTGCTTGCCACGCAGTGTACACATTTATGCATTCGTAGAAAAAATAAACTCTATATCAATTATTGTATTGATTAAATAAGGAAAAAATAAATACCTGCAGAAGTACTAGAAAAGCATTACGTTGAAGAGTAAGGCACCAAATAGTCAAATATTAGACATGAAATGAACTTAAGAGTACACGTCTGACACAAACGAAAGTTCGATCTAGCCATACCAGATGTTTGAGCATTGGCTTGTTTTTGGTCAAATATTTGACTCTATGTACTAGCATCTTAATATGCCAAACAGTTAATATTTTGACAGGCGCATGGCGAATTGTCGTGCAACTTTCTAATTAGTATGAGGATAGTAATGAAGAATCACAAAAGCGATTCTTTGTATATAAGCCTACATGAGTGTTCCTTTGTACAGTGTCGGACTAAACAATAAGACCACCTGTCTTGTTTCATACAAAATGCCGAAGTTTGACGATATGTTATTCGGTTTCAAGTAAGCCGATTTAGCTGGAATTTTGGCAGCCAACATGGATTTACGGGGATTTTGATATGTATTAAATTGATTGAGTTCTGTTCACTACTTTCAAAGTTGTAGATATACGATGCGACAAAACAATAACACCAGATTTTTATGATAGTTATTTGTGGTCAATCAAATGAAAATGTCCCCTACTTTAGTGGCAAAATTTCGAATCAAGTTTCCCGTTTATGTAAGTCTATATCATACTGATCAACTTTGTCGAAGACTCCATCTTTCTAAGTTATCAGGATTCGGAGCTACGAGATTTCCAAAATTCGCATCTCTACTAGTGCCACATAGTGGCAGAATTCCAAAACAAGGTTCCCGTTTTATGTAAGTCTATGTCATACTGATCAATTTTGCCGAAGACACCATCTTTCGAAGTTAACAGGAATCTGGGTAATAAGATTTCTAAAATTTGCGTGTTCCCTAGCGCCACCTAGTGGTAGAATTTCAAAACAATGGTTTCATGTTATGTAAATCTATATCATACTGATAAACTTTGCTGAAGACACTAACTTTCTAAGATATCAGGATTCTGAGCTACAAGAGCCGCCTAGTGGCAGAATTTTAAATCAAGTGTCCCGTTTAATGTTCGTCTATGTCATACTGATGAACTTTGCCAAAGACACCATCTTTCTAAGTTATCAAGACTCGGAGCTACAAGATTTCTAAAATTTGCATTCCTACTAGCGCCGACTATTAGCAGAATTGCGAAACAAGTGTCCAGTTTTATGTAAGTCAATGTCATACTGATCAACTTTGTCGAAGATACCAACTTTCTAAGTTATCGGGATTAAGAGATATGAGGGTTTGAAAATTTGCATGCTCACTAGCGCCGCCCAGTGGAGGAATTTCGAACTTTGCAACTCATCATCAGTAAGTTATTGGCGTACCCAACAACTTTCCCGAAGACACTTTCCTTCCAAATTGTCAGGGTCTTAAGATGTCACATATCGTAAAGTTTGCTTGACAACCTGATATGGTTTCTGTAGTGCAATTTAGCAACAAACCGGTAATGGTGCCTCTAGCAGCTAAATTGCCAACTAATCATATTAACCAAAGTTCTGAATGGTACACGCAAAATAATCCGTTCCCAAAATTGTCGACATTCGGTCACGAAATCCAGAACATGCTAGATTTTCGTTTACGAATATACACCATGAATATAAATCACAAAAGCAAGAACTTAGTTCCACAGCGCACTCGTAACGCCTCCGTAACGCAGCGTTCGACAGCATTCAATCATGTATTCGGAAAACTAGTTCACGAAAATAGGAACTATGTTCCTAGAAACAAGACGGGAGGTCACGGGAATTGGAACACAGTTCACGGTGTGTAATTTTTATGGCAGCCACTGAAACTAGGCTCACGAAAATATGGATTCTATTGATGGAAAAAGCAACTTGAAATACGATTTCAGGAAACTGTTTGCAGTAAATGCATAGCCATTGCTGAAGCCAGAGCCGATTTTTATTACTAAAAAAACTGTAATTCACGGAAACATGCTGCATTAGATGCATAATTGTGTGGATTTTGATGGTACGAACAGTATACAATGTTGCCCAATTTTCACATCAAGTAACTTACTGCTCCCGCGAAGTATTCCGATGGGCAACAGCACCTTTTAAAACAATAAATCACTTTCCGACCAACAGGAACCACTATGAAATATTAATTGAGTGTCTTAACTGCCTATATTTTAACTTTTCTATTATAGTTTTTTGCACTTGCCCCATATTTCGCACTCACGGCACTTTTGTTTACAACCGGGTATCTTATGAGGACGTCGTCGCTAATGACAGAGCGCGTGACTTTTGTTCGCGTTATCGGGAACACATTCCTGGATACGAGATCATGCGTTCTCGATATCGTGATTGAATTTCATATTTATGAAAGCGTTACGAAATTAATATTGCGATGTGCTAACATGAACTAAGTTCTGGGATATGTGATCAGATAATTCGAATATGCATGCATTAAATCACGTTAACGGGAACCAAATCACGAAAATGTATTAGTAGCCAGTTCTGACATTCATGATATTTTGTTCCCGGATACCAGAACGGATTTTTATGCGTGCATCAACACTTATAAACGCGATGGCATATGTCATGAAATACGTTTTGGTGGGTCGCCAAATTCAATAAAAATCAAAAGTGGGTCGCAAGCTGAAAAAGTTTGAGAACCCCTGGTTTAAAGGTTTAAAGCTTTTACCATCATTGATGACGTCTAACCCGACATCAACCTATCATTCACCTATTTTTATTTTGGCCACCAAACCCAACATGGTCCCAATACTTGTTCGATGTTGGTCCAACAGTGGCCCAACATTCGATAAAAATTGACCCGACTTTGACCCGACATTCGATATTTTTTTCAGTCTGGCGGAATCTTGCAGGGTTTTCTCGTGTTTCGTGCCCAGCTACTCATTCGAGTGATAATGTATTCAATTAACAAGGATTCGCTTCTCATTTGATAGGTGCTCTGATTGAATGAAATCGTTTTGAACATGAATAGAAGGAAAAATGACTAAAAAGATTTGTTGGTTAGTGTTCAAATGGATGAAGTTTTGCAACACTGGTTTAAACCGGTTCGTTGTTAAGACTCCATCGCACAGTTGTCGCATAAGTGTCGAAGAACAGGCAGTAAATCATGTTCACTTAACCTTCCGTAACTCGCGCAGTTACCCAACACTTGCCCACCACCGTCAGTACCACGCTAATGCTGAATACGAAAAGCGAGATTATTTCATCGTGTTGTACAAAATACAACAGCGCGATTGCGCGATTGCTCGAGGGTTGATAGTTAAAGGTCACAAAGCATTCTTGGTAAGTTTTGGGATATTCCAGGTAATCCTAAGTGTTCTGGAACTCAGTTTTTAAAGTCTATGGCTATGACAGTAGTTTCTCAAGCTAAAAATAGTGACTGTACATTAGGGCAGTTCAGACTTTCAACATGTCAAAAATTCAAAGCTCCCATATGTTCATTACGGTCTTCGGCAACATTCATCGTTGAGATCTGAAGAATTCAATTCGGCTTTTACACTATGACTCCATCCATATGGTAATGCTTTACAGCGCGGAGAACCTTTTTCAAAAATTCTCCATAGTAATAAACCTATTTTGCTTTTGGGCCACCATTAAATCACAACCGAAATGGCTGAAAATTTGACAGGACTCTAGTTTTGCACCAAAGATTACAATGGACACTTGGGAGCTTTGAATTTTTGACATGTTTAAAGTCTGAACTGCCCTACTGTACATAATTAGACAGGGTTTAAATCAATAATTATTTCAAAATAGTTTTAAAATATTCCAAATCAACCAATTGAACAGCCAGAAACGGATATAATACACATAATTATCTGATAGATAGATACAATAATAGATATTATAATAATCTCTGGGCATAATAGATTACAAATCGTAGATTTGTACAATGAAAAAAGTTCATGCAATCTCAAGAACGGTTTGGATGTCCTTAGACATCTCAACAGATCTGATGCTGTCTATTAAACTTTGAGATGTTCAGTAAGTCATGAAAGATTAGAAGTCATAGCTTTGTATTATGAATGAAGTTACCGGTTCATCCGTAGACTTTAGGATCTAAACTCCAGAACAGTTTGGATGACCTAGGATATCCTGACTGATTTGAAACTGTCTATTGAACTTTCAAAAGACTGGGCATAATAGATTACAAATCGTTGCTTTCTATAACAATGCAATAATTTACCGTTACATACGTAGACTTTAGGATCTAAACTCAAGAACAGTTTGGATGTCCTTGGATATCCAGAAAATTACTCTGCATCATATTCTACCTTTTTAATGCTGTTAAGCACCAAAACTACAACGACATGAATGCACCTCTGGTGTAAAGTGTCGAAAATAAACAAACAAACAAACAACCAAAACTACAGAAATATGTAGAAAAACTCTATAATAATGCTTGGAAAAATTCCGGCTTAAAATTAAATTCCGCAGAAATTTCTCTAAAGATTCTTCCATTGTTGCTTGCAGTGGAGATTCAGGCAGGAGTTCCTTCAGAAATGTCTGTAGAAGTTCTAACAGATAAGGTACCCCGGGGCAAGTTGGAACGGGAGGGGTAAGCTGAAACAGCGGGTTTGCATGTTTTCTAATAATGATAAACAATTTGAATGTTATAAAACGTAGTTTTTTTTTATCAAACAATCTTCACAGTGTTCAAATTGTATCGAAATTTTTACCAAAACTTCGCGTTTCAACTTGCCCCGTTGTACCTTTTTGCTACAGAATTTTCTTTAGATATTTCTCGATGCCAGCATTTTTTATTATTTTTCTTTTCCATCAACTTAATTTTTCCATCAACTACTAAGGTGTAATACTGAAGTAATTTCCTTGGGGGTGTTCTAGTATAAAGGCGCTGAAATTTGAAATCCTTTAGTAACCAGCTCTGATTTTACCATGACAGCACTGTCTCAAACCCACCTCCTGCTCCCCCCTTGCAGACTTCTGTTCAAACATAATTTTCAAAATTTGTGTGGCGCGTAGACTTTGGCCAAAACCCCCCTCACCTCATAGACTCATAGAGTCTAAGTAGTTTATGGACATACTCCTACGCATTTTCGTGACTTGCTTTTCTAATGCTTATGCTAAAAGAGCGTTGCAAGAAGACAATTGGGTTTTTTAGTTTTAGAAAATATATTGATTTTTTGCTTTTATACGAAAGAGCACCTTTTTCTGAGCCACTATGATTTTTTTCAGATTTTTAGAACCTTATTTTGGTACCTAAAATCAATTTCAAAGCAATTTTTTGAAATCACCTTTTGACAGCTGGGCAACTGTTTGACAGCTCCGCCCAGTACAAAATCCGACGAGGGGTGATTCGACAAATTGCTCCCATACAAACTTCAAACTGATTTTTAAATAGGTTCCCGGGCTTCAAAATTCATGAAAATTTGGATTTCGGCTCAGTTTGACATGCAGATTCAGAATATCGAATTATCTCAACACCGTTAAAGAAGCCAATTTGTTATTCTGGAAATTTTATGAAGTCTTTGTCAAGGTAAAAGTTCTACTGTAGCTATCCTGAACTAAACAAAAACAGCACAAATTCACCCCATCAATTGACCTTCGGCTTGGATTCTAACCCTACGCTGGGCAGGGAAGAGTCAAGTTCCCCTAACCCTGAGATAGTGCCTTGAATGTACAGAATGTATCTGCCCATGGCAGCATGCCGAGCTATGCCGGAAACAAGCAGCAGCATCGACCTCAATCCCCATGACCTGTACGAAACCAAACAAGCGGCACGCAAATCCCAACCCAACGACGACGAAGGCTTTTTCATCCATTCTGCTATGCTAACTGATGATGATTGTGGGATGCTGTGTGCTGCGCTGCAGCAATGCTTGGGTTTTCTTTCTGTCAATGAAACGGACACCGCCACCGCGCCACCCTCGCTGGAAAGACTCAGAGCAGAGGACTGCACGTAGGTCGTCGGTACCTACAAAGACAACAAGATGGCCCCGTCCCGTTGTACATCGCCGCACACAGAGGTTGTTGGTTTTGATCTACCGAGCGGCTTTTTGCGGGGTCGATCATCTTCTCTTGTGTATGTATACACGGCGCCGCCGGAAACAGGTCAGTGGGTCGCAGAGTATAGATACTTGTTCCGTTGTCATTGAAGAAAGTGGCTATCTAGGAGTGCAATCGAAATGGTACGGCCTTTCGAAGTGGGTGGATAAAGATGGCTAATGACGGCACAGTACAGTGGGAGTGCGACTTGTGAATGGGCGCGCTTTGATGAAAGACTTGTTTGCATAGTCTTTTTATAACGTTTAAAATTGCTCATCGCGCGTAGTAAAACACATTATATTTTTGTTTTCCCATTGATTGCATTCTGGTTATTTTGGTAATGTGGTAGAATATTTTTTTATTCTGTATTTATTTTAAACTTTGCAGAGGTCCATACAAATCAATCTGTAAACGCTGTAGGGGGGGACGCGAATATTGAATGCGAAATCAGAAGCGTGCGGTAACTTTCGTGTGAAAATCGGTTTTCACGGTAGTGTAAACGATCAATGTGATGTCGCGTTTAATATAGAACGATCGTTGACGTATGTGCATTATTCTTACTATCGCGACCAAATAGATCATAATCGGGATGAAGACCGTGTCGCGTATTTTCATATAACTTGTGGATCATATCATATCAATCATATCACCTACCAAAGGTGGCTCCAAGATCCACACCTACCCTACTAACAAATACTCCTTCCCGAGACAACTGTGGAGATGCTGTGGATTCCACGGTTTCTAGTAACAACGGTTGTCGAACTAACATTTCTTCCCTTTCCCGATGGCCGTAAGGACGTGGCCGGCGCCATTGTTGACTTTCAAATATTGAACTCTCGAATTGTGCACATTTAGAATGTGTAGCTAGTGCCAAGCACCATTCATTGGATCTCTGTGCAACTTCGATAGTTCTGGTCAATCACGGAGTAGCAACTACGATGTGTACGGTTATCTTTGCTTTGCTTTGCTTTGCAATTACCCGGTCCTGGATGGCTACCATGAAACCTTCTGTTTCTGAGAACAGGTCACCCCGCACCAGCCACGCGTTTGACGCCGCCTTATCGATGTGCTCGAGTTCCAGTTGATGGGGGTGCGTCCCATGCAACTCCTTCTGCTTCCACGATCATCTCGTCAAAGGTCTTGATGTCGCAGTTCAGCTGATACTTAATCCTCCTGCGCCAGATGCAGGGCGCTGTATTCGTGGTCAGCTTCACATACAGTGCGGTACATTTCGTGACGGTTCTGGCTTTTTACGAAATATGCCCGCAGCTGCTGGATCTGGGAGACACATATCACTGGATATCGGTGACGCCTCTTCCTCCTACTGCGCGTGGCAGGGTGACTCTCTCAATGGACGACTTTGCTGCCCAAATTCTGCAAAGTGACGTAAGCGACATTGATAGTTTTGGCCCATTTTTTGGTTATTATGCATAAAACTCTTGCTTATCCTCTAAGTTTCTTTCCATAGATGATAGATTACGACTAGATCTTGCATTCTAATACAACAGGCATACCACAGTGCTATTTTTACACCAGATATTACATATAATATACCAACAAATATCGACATTTTGAATGGCGCTTACGTCACTTTGCAGAATTACGGCAGTTTGGATGGCGCATGCGGTGCTTGGTGAACGCCACTCGTACTGCTCGTTCTAACGCCTCGAGGTCAGTCTTGGTCCACTTTACCACCCCAAAGCTGTAGGTCAACAGGGGCACAGCAAACGTGTTGATCGCCTTCACCTTGTTGCCGACTGACAGAAAGCTCCTCAGAACACAGTTGACACGGTGCAAGAACTTGTCCTGCAGTTCCTTCTTGATCGCTGTGTGGCGAATACAGTCAGGTTTTTTTTTACGCGGGGGATACGTACCGCGTAAAAATAAAACTCAGTTCAAAATTCAAAAAACCGCGTAAAAAAAGTCTCACCATTTCTCGACGAATCATGCAAAAATAAGACGATGAAATTTTTTTTTGTATGGAGTTTTTATTTACGCGGCCGCGTAAATGAAAACCGCGTAAAAAAAGACCTGACTGTACCTCTCAGTTACAGGTAGCCAAGATATTTGTACGCTTCGCCTTCAACCATATTCCTAATCTCCTTCTGTTCGCTGACGCGGAATCAGCTGGCGTCCACTACGTGACCCCGGCAAAGATGGACTGACCGACATTTGTCAATTCCAAACTCCATCCCGATGTCGTTGCTGAACACCGTCACAAGCTGCAACAGTTGATGCAGCCTCTGTACTGATATCGCAAACAGCTTCAGGTCGTCCATAAAGAAGGTGTGGGTTATTCTTGTACTCCTAGCCCCACTTTTCAGTTGGTAGCCATAGTTGCAATGGTTGGGTGCTCTGCTGAGAGGGTTCATCGCAAGGCAGAACCAAAGCGGACTAAAGGTATCGCCTTGAAATATCCCCCTAATGATGCTGAGAGTTCTGGACCACAACACAGTTGTTCCGTCGGTAATTTGTAGAGACGTGCTCCACATCCCCATAACGTGTTGCATCAGCCTGATGACGTTCTCGTCTACCGTGTACAACTGCAGTACCCTGAGAAGTAACGATACCCAAGTAACATTTTAAGTTTTGTGCGGCTCTACAAGAGATCTTCATGACCAATTTTATAAAACTTGCAATAAAACTGAATCAACATGAATGCCTATTGCTGCCAGCGATCATCACAGTCGTCTCGATCCTGCAGTTGAGGAATGTGACGGGGTCTTCCAAAAAGCTTGCATAGGCAAGTATAATGTTGAGTTGAATGTTGGAGAACGTTCTCTGTGTGATGTTTCCTCACATCTCTATAGACCATCAGCTAAACGCCGACATTCCGTTGGTAATCGCTCGGAATCCTGCAACCATCATTCACCGGAACGCACAAATTCGAAAAGCATTATGGAAGCCCCTAGTCCCTCCATCACGGTCGCGCACTCGCCGCCAGCGTTCAACAGTCGTTCCGGACCTGTGCTTGGAAAGGACGATGGGGTCTTCCAAACACCGATTGAAGGCAAGTACGATTTGATGTGGACTTCGACCCTGCCTGAAAATGCTTTGATTTCCGCAGTCATTACTGGCCCATTAGCCGAAGAGAGCAGTTTGTTCAACGACAGTAGCCAGTACGTATCCATCTCTAGAACACCTCAGTGGAACCATGAGCATCACCCGAGACGCACCGTGGAAAGCTTTTTGGAAGCCCCTGATCTCCTCAACGCAGTCCTGCCAAATGCTGCCAGCGATCATCGCAGTCGTCTCGGTCCTGCAGTTGAGGAACGTGACGGGGTCTTCCAAGAAGCTTGCGTAGGCAAGTATAATGTGGACTCGATTGTCGAAGAACGTACTCTGTGTGAGGTTTCCTCCCCCATTTACAGATCATCAACTACTCACAGCATCAACGGGAATGAAAGATGTCAGCATTCATCACCGGAACGCACGATTTCAACCAGCATTGTGGAAGCCCCTAGTCTCCCCATCACAGTCGAGCTGTCGCAGCCAGCGCACAACAGTCGTTCCGGCCCTGTGTATGGCGTAGATGACGGGGTCTTCCAAACACCGATTGAAGGCAAGTACGATCTGCTTTGGACATCAAACCTGCCTGAAATAAGTTCGCTTTCTAGTTTCGATGCAATCTCGTCCGACCGACTACTACCGAGCTTGGTCGACAACGTTGAACCGACACAACGGGTTGATGGGACACACATTCCTGAGCCTCAAGCCTACGTCATCGAGTCTACGATCAACCGTCGCAGCGCAGAAGCTTGTGTTCCACCGCTATCGTCGCTCGGCCCTGACTCCTCTGGAGAATTTTCCCTACCAGCTCCTTTTGTCAGTAACACGTCTCCTACGCACTGCTCGCCACCTGGTCTCCGAGTTTTTTACCAAAATGTACGGGGTTTAAGGACGAAAATCGACGATTTCTTCGTAGCTGTTGCAGATACTGACTACGACGTGGTAGTACTTACCGAAACGTGGCTTGACGACCGGATCTTCTCTGCTCAATTGTTTGGTAACCGGTTTACCGTATTCCGGAATGACCGCAACCCGTCAAATAGTAATAAACTACGAGGCGGTGGAGTGCTGATTGCGGTTCGTAAGCGCTTTAGCTGTTTCCTTGACTCAGCTCTTGTTAGCGCCGCCTCGGTTGAGCAACTATGGGTTAAAATCAAGCTATCTTGTCGAAGTGTAAGCGTTGGTGCCCTGTATTTACCGCCAGATCGTAAAACTGACATGGTATACGTTGACAACCACATCAACTCCATTGGTGCTGTGTTGTCTAGACTGGACAACAATGACTTGGCTCTTCTCTGTGGCGATTACAACCAATCTGGCTTAGTGTGGATCGTGCAGGAAAACGAAGTACCATGCATCGACGTGCTCCGTTCTAGTATGCCAGTATCAACTTGCACCCTTTTGGATGGTTTAGACTTCCACGGCTTGGTCCAGATCAACACAGTTTTGAATCGCAATTCTCGGATGCTTGACTTGCTACTGGTGAATGAAGCTGCTCTCTCTGACTGTTCTGTTTCCGAAGCGATGGTGCCCTTGGTCAATCTTGATGCTGATCATCCCGCTTTAGAAATAGCGATTAATATCTCTGTTCCCATTCTCTACGAAAATATTGAAGATGCGCTGGCTCTGGACTTCTCCAGAGCGGATTTTGATTCCATAACGCAAGCACTCACGCAAGTTGACTGGAATTTTCTCGACACGTGTTCTTGTGTTAATGAGGCTGTTGACGAATTTACTCATACAATGAGTCAGATAATTGCAGATCATGTTCCTCAACGACGTCCAACTCCCAAGCCAGTATGGGGTAATGGACATTTGCGAAAGTTGAAACGGTTAAGGTCCAAAGCACTTAGGAAATATAGTGTAAATAAGAATGCATTCACCAAACGCGCCTTTGCCCTGGCAAGCAATGATTATCGCAGCTACAATCGTTATCTCTACAAACGCTACACAAGACGCATGCAGTATAGGCTCCATCGTAATCCTAAGGCATTCTGGTCGTTCGTGAAAACCAAGAAAAATGAGGAAGGCCTTCCTGCCGAAATTTTCCTGGGTGAAAGACGTGCTCATTCTGCACTCGACAAGAGTAACTTGCTGGCAGACCGCTTTAAACAAGTATTCAACGACACCACCGCCACTAATGATCAAGTTGATCTGGCACTCAGCAATACACCTAGCAATGTCTTCGCGTTCAACGTCTTCACTATTACTCCAGAGATGGTTGATTTGGCTATCAACAAGTTGAAGCATTCTAATGTTGGAGGACCAGATAATATCCCACCATGTATCCTGAAGAAATGCACTGCTGAGCTCATCTTGCCATTAGTAAAACTGTATAATCTGTCCTTGCTTCAGCGCACATTTCCGGACCGGTGGAAATCTTCTTTCATGTTTCCAGTTTTCAAGAAAGGTGACAAGCAGAACGCAGAGAATTACCGAGGGATTACACCCAAGCAACACACATGTTATATATTAGTTACGACAGCGCAAGTTTTGGTTGTATAGAAGTTTATTTGACGTTATTCAAACGCAATGTTAGAATTACGTCTAATTAACTTCTATACAACCAAAACTTGCGCTGTCGTAACTCTTATATAACATGAGTGTTACTTGGGCATCGCTCTGTGCTTGCTCCAAAGTACTGGAGATAATCGTCTACGATGCTTTCTTTGGTCACTGCAAAAACTACATATCACCGGACCAGCACGGCTTCTACCCGAAAAGATCGATCTCGACGAACCTTGCTCCTTTCATCTCTCTTTGCCTACGCAATATTGAATCGGGAGCGCAAGTGGACACCATCTACACCGACCTGAAGGCTGCATTTGACCGTGTGGATCACTCCATATTACTAGCGAAGCTTGGAAAACTTGGGGTTTCGTCGAGCTTGGTGCAGTGGTTTAAATCATACTTGACAAATCGCAAACTCTGTGTCAGATTAGGATCAGCTCACTCCGACTGCTTTAATAACAGCTCGGGTATTCCTCAAGGTAGTAACTTGGGACCACTTCTCTTCTCCATTTTCCTGAACGATGTGGGGTTCGTGCTTCCAAATGGATGCCGCACATTCTTCGCAGACGACGTTAAGATTTTCGTAGTAGTACGATGCCTTCTAGATTGTTTGCAGCTGCAGGAATTTATTAATGACTTCAGTGAATGGTGCAGTAGAAACTTCGTCACACTTAGCGTGAACAAATGCAACTTCATCAGTTTCCATCGTAGGCAAAAACCAATATTGTTTGATTATACGATCAACAATGTGTCACTTCAGCACGTGGAAGTTACTCGCGATCTCGGAATATTATTGGACTCCGCTCTATCCTTTAGGCCCCATTACTGTGACATAGTTACGCGAGCGAGCAGGCAACTAGGTTTCATATTCAAGATTGCCGACGAATTTCGTGACCCACTTTGCCTTAAAGCACTGTACTGCTCTCTGGTTCGCTCTCTGTTAGAGTTTGGATCGATCATCTGGTGCCCGTACCAAAGAGTTTGGATATCTCGATTGGAGTCAATCCAGAAGAAATTTGTTCGGTATGCCCTGCGCCATCTGCCTTGGAACGATCCGAACAACCTCCCGCCTTATGAACACCGTTGTCAGCTGCTGGGTATAGACACGCTGGAACACAGGAGGTCGATCGCTCAAGCAGTATTTGTAGCTAAAGTTCTGGTTGGTGAAATTGATTCTCCTGGAATTCTTGCCGAACTACAATTATATGCTCCAGAGAGACCCCTTCGTACTAGGAACATTCTGTATCTCCCAGCTCGAGCAACGAATTACGCACTACATGACCCTGTACGGTATATGTCGTCACGCTTTAATGAGTACTACGTAGTGTTCGATTTTAACTGCTCTACCCTAAGCTTCCGGCATCGGATTGAACGGCTGCTGCATGAGGAGAATAGACGTCAGCGTTGATTATGATAGATCGTAAGATATTCTTAGTATTTTAATTATTTGATTATTGTTATTGTGCTTGTGTATTGTGACTACTTATGGAGAGATTTTTTTTTTCCTGTTAATGTCAATGTTAGGAGTTTTTTTTATTATTATTATTTTTATTACTTTTTCATTAAGACATATTGTCAGATGAAACATATAAATAAACATACACATAAACATAAACATACATCAAAACCTCTTGATAACCTCTTTAAGAGCATCTTCCGGCTAAGTGGACCACTGTCGGAGAGGTTTTACAAACCGCATTAAGAGTAGCAATAAACCTGTTTTAAAACCTAGTTGAAAAATTCTCGATTGTTGTTGTTTTTTTTTTTCAACAAAAACTATGACAGCTCAAGATGCAGAGAAGCTTCTTCGATGGCACGTAAAGTTCAGGAGAATACATCATTCGTAAGTAGAAAGCGATTATTTCAAAGCAATATTTCAGTAGTTATTGTGCTGGTAGGCTGATGCGCGTTCGAATTTACCGTGAATATTGGGGTTGCAGAATCATAAAATTAAGAGCCAGTTCGCGACCCCCTTTCCAAAAGAAGTGGAATCGATGTGCTCCGATTGAGCTGAAATTTTTAGGGTATGGTTTTCCATATAAAAGATTATATCTGGCCGATTTTTAGATTTTTCCGTTAGGAGGAAGTGGGGTAAAACAGCCCTCAAAGATTTCATGTCTAAAAATAGGTAAAATCACTAAAATCGCAATAACTTCCGCAAAAGTTAACGAATTCAGCTGAAATTTTGCATGGATACTCTACTCCTATGGCACTTCCATTTAAGCCAAGCGTTGGATATCCTTTGATATTTAATTTGAAGAAATAGGTTATTTTCATATTTTTTTTGATGATTTTCAGGGCGCCTGTTTTCGTACCAACAGAACTAGGATGAAAAACTGAGTACTACGTTTTGAAGGATTACCCAAGAGCTTTCATTTGATATGTGACCCAGAGGCGCCAACTTAAAAACTTTCGAAAAAAATTTTTTTTTCTCGGGGTATGCATTTTACCCCATATTTTTGTGTCTAAAGAAGTGTTGTCGCAAATTATGATAACGTTATTTAACTTTCAAGGGTTTTTCTTCAATATTAATTCAACAGAAAAATGATGACTAAGAAATGCAATTATTAGATTTTTTCATTTGGGGAAAGTAGTGTAAAACGGACTTACTCAACCTCCTTTCGAAATAACGTTGACACGATGTTCTCTGATCGGACTCGAATTTTCAGAGTACTTTATTCTACTCAAGAATAGATGCTTTATCACATTTTTTTTTTCTAGAGCGGATAACGGGGTAAAACAATTCTCAGAAAAAAAATGTTGAAAATAATCAAAATTTCAAAACCTACAAATGCTTTGGTAAAACTTGGCGAAATTTCATGAAATTAGAAAAAAATCTTAATTTTTATTGCTTATTCAAATGAGCAAGTCTGACAACATTTTGACGTCAAGAAATGTCACAGATTAGCACGTGTGTGATTTACCGGATTCTTTCTCGATTTTTCTTTTGACATGCATCTACGGTTCAATTTTCTCTCTTTTTTTCTCGTGAAAGTTGGCAGCAGTGCACAATGGTCCACGAAAAAGATTTACGAGGAAAGATGCATTCAGCGCCTTCAAATGATTTTTTGGAAAAATATGGTCTTCTACAAAGTTGTTCCCAAAAATCAGGCCCTCTTTCAATGTACATAAAAATTAGAGTGGTTCATATTTTCAAAGAAATTGGGAACCAAACTTTTTTATTTGTAAGAATAACTGTATACATTCTTCGGGAAAGTTGTAGATCTATCAACTTTGAGCAAATTTCCTGAAGACACTTTTTATGTAGCTTTAAAATTTACCGATCCAGAGATATTTTTCTGAATAAGCTTAGGGTGGTTCAAGAAAAATCAGTTTTCTGGCGTTATCTTTATCTTTTTTGTTTCAAATTTCACGTCAAAGTTGTCTAAGAACCATTTTTAGAACACAAAAATAACGCACGAGCTGGGAATGTTGCTTCGTCATTCCGTTCAAAATATTTTGATGATTTTCTAGAAAAAATAGGCACTTTTCAAGTATTTTTCACATACCAATCGATCATATCACCTTTTAAAAAAAATATGATTTTTTAGGAAAAACACCTGTAACTATTGAACCAAAAGAGATTAAGACCATTTCAGCGCATGAAACGACGCGTCTTCAAATGCTCTACAAGTGTTTCTTGGGCGACTTTGATGAAAAATCGAAACTGAAAAAGTTAACGCCAGAAAACCGGTTTTTCTTGAACCACCCTAAGCTTATTCAGAAAAATATCTCTAGATCGGTCAATTTCAAAGCTACATAAAAAGTGTCTTCAGGGAACTTGCTCAAAATTGATAGATCTACAACTTTCTCGAAGAATGTATACAGTTATTCTTGCAAATAAAAAAGTTTGGTTCCCAATTTATTTGAAAATATGGACCACCCTTATTTTTATGTACATTGAAAAGAGGGCCTTATTTTTGGGAACAACTTTGTAGTAGACCATATTTGTCCAAAAAATCATTTGAAGGCGCTAAATGCAGCTTTCCTCTTAAATCTTTTTCGTGGACCATTGTGCACTGCAGCAACTTTCACGAGAAAAAAGAGAAAATTGAACCGTAGATGCATGTCAAAAGAAAAATCGAGAAAAAATCCGGTAAATCACACGCAACGTGCTAATCTGTGACATTTCTCGACGTCAAAATGTTGTCAGACTTGCTCATTTGAATAAGCAATAAAAAATAAGATTTTTTTTTCTAAATTTCATGAAATTTCGCCAAGTTTTACCAAAGCATTTGTAGGTTTTGAAATTTTGATTATTTTCAACATTTTTTTTTCTGAGAATTGTTTTACCCCGTTATCCTCTCTAGAATAAAAAAATAATATGTGATAAAGCATCTATTCTTGAGTAGAATAAAGAACTCTGATAATTCGAGTCCGATCAGAGAACATCGTGTCAACGTTATTTCGAAAGGAGGTTGAGTGAGTCCGTTTTACCCTACTTTCCCCAAATGAAAAAATCTAATAATTGCATTTCTTAGTCATCATTTTTCTGTTGAATTAATATTGAAGAAAAATCCTTGAAAGTTAAATAACGTTATCATAATTTGCGACAACACTTCTTTAGACACAAAAATATGGGGTAAAATGCATACCCCGAGAAAAAATTTTTTTTTTCGAAAGTTTTTAAGTTGGCGTCTCTGGGTCACATATCAAATGAAAGCTCTTGGGTAATCCTTCAAAACGTAGTACTCAGTTTTCCGTCCTAGTTCTGTTGGTACGAAAACAGGCGCCCTGAAAATCATCAAAAAAAATATGAAAATAACCTATTCCTTCAAATTAAATATCAAAGGATATCCAACGCTTGGCTTAAATGGAAGTGTCATAGGAGTAGAGTGTCCATGCAAAATTTCAGCTGAATCCGTTAACTTTTGCGGAAGTTATTGCGATTTTAGTGATTTTACCTATTTTTAGACATGAAATCTTTGAGGGCTATTTTACCCCACTTTCCCCTAACGGAAAAATCTGAAAATCAGCCAGATATAATCTTTTATATGGAAAACCATACCCTGAAAATTTCAGCTCAATCGGAGCACATCGATACAAGAAGGGGTTGCGGCTCTCGCGAACTGGCTCTTAATGCGCTTCGAAAATAGTGAATATTATCATCTTGGAATGAAATAAATCAATTTGTGAATTTAGTAAAACTATGTCGAATCACAAGAAAACTCAGCAGAGAAAGGTTATTTATGTGAGCATTTTATGGAAATGGTGGCAAACTATCATTTCATTGCTAATTTGAGCAAAATGAACTATTTTCCATTCACGTTAGCTAATTCTTCAATATGGCGACAACCATAATCAGCGAAAATAAAACGAAAGCAAGTTTACTTTTATGATGACCGCAATAAACCTAGAAATGTCGTAGTTCTGCTTTTCCACCAACAGATGTCGTTACTAATCGAACGGATCGCCATCTGTTGAGAGTTTTAACAGTTTTATTGTGGTAATAATGATTACCAGAAGGTTTACAAATCGGAAAGTTTTGTTTACTCTTAAAATCTGTCTTTATGGATATCTTCAAGTGTACTATAACACATTTTATCAATGGTTTTCATAAAAGCAGTCATAAAACTGTGAGTTTTAATTATTGCTGTAATAAAACCCTAATAAAAATCAAAGAAAACCAATCAGCAATGAAATTGTTACTTGGGTAGTGCGATACTGAGTCGTACGCCTTCTTGTAGTCGATGTACACCATGCTTAGGTTCCTCCGCTTTTCGGTGGCTTGACCCATAATTACTGCATCAATGATGACCTGGTCTTTGCAGCCTTGCGACACTCTATTTGTTCCTCGGACATCACGTTGTTGGTATCGCAGTGGCCTTGTATCCTCCTCGCTATTACCGATGACAGCACATTGTACAGACTCAAAAGACACGTTAATAGTATGTACTTTTCTGGATCAGCTGTGTTTTGGTCCTTAGACAGAAGAGGGATTCCACGGAGGCACGCAAGTCGATCCTGAGCGACCATTTCAAAAATATCTGAAACTTTGCACAGTTTTTCAATTTCATCTAAAACGTCATTTTTCGATATCAAATCTTCATATAGAGTCACGTCTAACTTTTCAAAAGGGTGTATGTGAAAATGGTTGAAAAATATTCAAAAAGCTGCACAGCAAAAACGGTTCGTTCGATTGTTATGATTTTTTCAGCAAAGTTAGATAACTTAATGGGGATTGCTAAGAAAATATACACTGTAAAAAATTTTTTTTTTTGCATTAAAAAAATATCATTTTTGTCACACAAACTCAAATATCTCAAAACCCTATCTTTTTACCAACGTGATTTTTTCAGGGAAAACGGTCCATTATATTAGCTATCTACCATAAAAATTTGGTGATGGTAAACTAATAAACAAAAAAGTTATGATATTTCAAACATTTCACAATTTTTACATTTAGTAAAAAAAATATGTTTTTTTTACCGTGTACATTATTCAGAGAATCGCATTATGATGCTGATTTTATTGTTAAGGCTACCGCATGAATTAAACAAGTTATTTTCATGATATTTTTATTTAATTATTCATAACTATTATAGCATCTATTAGAAACTTAGACGCGATCCAGTGTAGTGATCAAAAGTATTGATAGTGTCATTATTTTTATTGTACGTGACTGGCGAAAAATTCTGTTAATAGGGTTAAAACCTGTTGATAATAAGAAACATAAGTAATATTATTTTTAAGATAAAAGCTGCAAAACAAAAGTTTTACATAGACGAATGCGTCTAGTTTACCTGCAAAAAACTTACCTCTTAGATAATAGATTTTATGATGGAGAGAAAGCGAGTAACTGCAACACCAACAAATACATAATAGGTGCATACCACGACAATGCTCTAGACGTCTAGTTTACCTGCAAAAATTTACCTATCAGAGAATAGAATCATAAATATCGGGAGGAAGCGAGTAACTTCAACAACAACAAATGCATGATAGGTACCATGACAATGCTCACGAAAAAGCAAAAAATTACTACCGCTATGGTTATTAAGGATTGTAAAGTAAAAGTTTTCTTCAGTCAAGTAAACGACACCAAACTAGTCAGTAAAAACTTGAAAGTGATTTTGTTTATTAAAATCTAACGAACAACATGAGTAGTCGCTTTCTCAACTGTTGTAGGCCGTTTGCAGAAAAAAAGTGCTCAAAAGAGTTACGAAATCTCACCGAAAGCACCATAGATAAACTGAAAGCGACAGGTTATGCTCCAATGTCCACATTGAATACAAATTTACGTATTTGCACGTCCTGCCGTCTAAACGTTGACAAACGAGCAATCTGTATATCATCGGAAGAGCAGGGCGCAGGAAGTTCGAAAACGACAACAACTGAGGAATTACTAGAAGTTCCAAGTGCAGAGAGCCTTGCCACCGTACCATCAGCGACATCTGTTTCAACAAATCAATCGGAAGATGAGTGTATTCAAAAGGTAAACATCGAACGCTTTAACGAGGGCATAGCTGGGATAAAAGTGACTCCGATTAAATGGACGAAGATGGACTACGTTTATTATCCAGAGAAAAAATACCGTGAAATAAACGAAGCTGTACGTAGAAACCTCTTCAAATTAGGACCTGAGGATGTGGAAAATACAGACTACGATGAGGTAATTATGAATATGAAGGAAAGGTTCTCGAATCCAGCCACGACAAGGAAAGAAAAATTATTGATTTTGTCGATGCTGCCAAGTTCGTGGTCTATTCAAGATGCCATTGATGAGTTCGAAACCAATAGATATACAGTAAAAGAGGCAAAACTATTTAAGAATAACTGTCTTTCAACCAAAAATACTAGGTCTAGTAATGCGTTAACAGACGAGGCAAAAGAAATAGTAGTTCAATATTTTGAAGATGATGAAGTAAGTCGAGCTATGCCTGGCCAGAAAGATTATGTATCAGTAAAACAAGATGGAAAGCGTCAAGCAATCCAAAAACGATTAATGATGACGACATTGAAAGAAGCTTACACACGCTTCAAGGAAATTCACAATAATATTAAAGTAGGTTTTTCCTCATTTGCAAGCCTTCGGCCAAGGCAATGCAAGCTTCTTTCCAATTCAGGAACACATAATGTTTGTGTGTGCACAACCCATGAGAATATTAACCTTATTTTACATAGTTTGAAAAGAATAAATTTAACAAAGGATATTAAAATGTTAACTGGTAGTCTTTTGTGTGAAAATACAACATCAAATTGCTATCTACGATCTTGTTCGGATTGTCCAGATTCTTCATTATTGGAAAATACTTTATTCGGTGAGTTTGAAGAAAAATATATTGATCAGTTATCATTTGAGCAATGGGTAACCACGGATAGGTGTGACCTAGAAACAATTGTAAAACCTGTAGATGAGTTTGTGTCATATTTTTGCTTGAAATTAGAAAGTTTAATCCCTCACGATTTCATTAAAACAGAGCAATCCAGCTTTTTAAAAAATACGAAAAATACGAAAAATACGTTACAAAATGGTGAATTTTTAGTCATTTGTGATTTTTCTGAAAATTACAGTTTTGTATTGCAAGATGAAGTTCAGTCCCATCTTTGGAACGTGCAACAAGCTACAATTCATCCATTCGTTATTTATTTTAATGGAAGTTCGCAAATTGAACACTTTAGTTTCATTGTAATTTCCGAAGATTTAAGGCACGATTCAATATCCGTAAACTTGTTCATTGCCAAAATGATTAACTTTTTACGCGTTGATAAACATAAAGAAGTCAAAAAGATATATTTTATGTCTGATGGAGCAGCGTCGCAGTACAAAAACCGTAAGAATTTTTCGAGCCTATGTCAATTTAAATCAATGTACGGAATTGATGCAGAATGGCATTTTTTTGCTACGTCACATGGCAAAGGTCCTTGTGATGCTATTGGAGGAACAATAAAGCGCATGGCCACAAGAGCAAGTTTAGCCAAAGAACGTGAGCATCCAATTAAAACTGCGAAAGAATGGGCGAATCGTAGAAAAGAAGAAGATTTAACCAAATTATCATTTTGTTTTACTACTACGGAAGAGTACGAAATAAAGGCTTCAGAGCTCAGCGAGCAATATAATAACGCGAAAACGATCCAAGGAACCCAAAAATTCCATTGTTTCATTCCATTGTCAGAAAATAAAATTAAAGCAAAACTATACTCAAACTGTTCTGACAATAATGCCAAAGTGTTCGATATTGTAAAAAAATAAATAAAATCAAATAAAAAATAAGTAAAACTGTTTTCATGATCTCATAACCCATAATAAAATCCAAACCCAAAACTCTTAGCCCTCTCTTACCCCTATTGTGTCAAATCTATGATTATTGTTGTGTAATTTGAGAATTCATTTATATGTATAAATATTATATGTATATATATTATATGTATATATATTACATGTATATACATATAATATAAATACATATAATATTTATACATATAATATACATAATACAAATGAATACACAAATATTGAATATCGTAAAAACAACTTGTTTAACTCCCGCAAGACCCTTAACAAAAAAAACAGCACCAAACTGTGATTCTCGAAATAATTTACACGGTAAAAAATTTTTTTTCTACTAAATGTAAAAAATTGTGAAATGTTTGAAATGTCATAACTTTTTTGTTTATTAGTTTACCATCACCAAATTTTTATGGTAGATAGCTAATATAACGGACCATTTTCCCTAAAAAAATGACGTTGGTAAAAAGATAGGGTTTTGAGATATTTAAGTTTTTGTGACAAAAATTATATTTTTTAATGCAAAAAAAATATTTTTTTTACAGTGTATATTTTTTTAGTAATCACCATTTAGTTATCTAACTTTGCTGAAAAAATCATAACAATCGAACGAACCGTTTTTGCTGTGCAGCTTTTTGAATATTTTTCAACCATTTTCATATACACCCTTTTGAAAAGTTAGTCGTGACTCAACATGAAGATATGATATCGAAAAATGGTGATTTAGACTGAGGGATGCGGACTCGACTTTTTTAGTCATTCAATTTGAGCACGTATCTTTTCTTCCTGTGCTCCCCGTTGTTGAGTTGCTTATCTCTATGGAGATCAATTTCACAGTGCACGTATGAACTACTCCACACAAAATTTAAACATACTGATTGCAACAAAAGTTACAATTAAACGTATATAATCAGCTGATTGTGTACCACATGGACTTGGAAGAATAATTTACAAATTTTGGGTAAGTTTTACACGTTATTTTTACATGTTTCAAACGTTTTTTGTATATGATGACAAAGTTTGTGTGTCATTGAACGTTTCACTTGTTTTAGCGTGACTCAGCAAACAATCTGTGTATCCAGGCACACTCTGATCATTTTGGAGGTTTGGCAGCAGCCAGGCTGCTGTCAAATTTCAGTCCGCAATCCTCAGGATTTAGATGGAACTGAAAAACTGTGCAAAGTTTCAGCTCAATAGAAAATCATGAATTAAAAAAAGTCCTAAATTTTGATGCTGTTGCTTGGAATCGCTCAGAAGATAAGTGATACCCCTGCTAATGAACGTTGGTAGCTTCGTGGAGTCTTCTAGCACCATATTGAAGCATTCCGCCATCCGCCCGTGAATCGTCGTGAGTTTTTTATACCAAAAATTGTGCACGAAATCAGGTCCTAGTGCAGCCCAATTTCTGGTATACACTCAAACCTCCATTTAGGTCGAATCCATTTAGGTAAAATCTATTTATGTCCCTCCATTTAGGTAAAGTTACCTAAATGGAATCTGATGGTGTTCATAATAGTTGGAGTGTTTTAGACTAGGGAAAAGTTTGGTTTAAGGGAATTAAGTTGCAAGTGGCGTTAAGGGGAGTTCAAGGCGTGCTAAAGGGGGAGCAATGAGGGAGGTGGGGTTGGTCTGGAACTGTTTAAGGTTTCCTAAAAACTTTCTTCGGCATAAGTCAACGAATCTACATGCATAACTTATGTGCTTAAATGATTAAATAAAATTAAAAAATCCTCTGAAACTTCCTTAAACGCCCTCGAAGTTCCCCTAAACCCCCTCGGACACCATGTAACGCACTTGATACCCTCTAAAACCCCCCAAAATGCCTACGTAACGCCTGAGTAACGCCTCCGAAACTCGTCAAAAATCATCTTAAGCTGTTTGAAATGCCTTCGAATTCGCCCTAAAACCCCCTCGGACCCCATGTAACGCACCTGAGACCCTAAGAGACTACCAAAAACGCCTTCGTAACGCCTGAATAACGCCTCTGAAACTCGCCAACAATCCTCTGAAGCTTTCCGAAATGCACTTGAAATTCCTTTGAAACCGCATCAGATCCGCATGTAACGCAACTGAGACCGTTCGAAACTCCCCGAAAATACCCATGAGTCCACCCCTCTGACACCCCCCCCCCTACTGAAACTTCCATGATATCCCTCTGAAACCCCGCATGGCCCCTTCAAATCTCCAGGTCACTCCAGGTAATGAACTGAATCCATTTAAGTAATGAATCCATTTAGGTAAAAACTCTATTTAGGCAGTCCCGACTCGTTACCTAAATTGAGGTTTTGGTATACAGGGTAGCCTCACGTATATCCTAGGCGGTTACTACGACCGCGGTAATCTCTCCGGAATCTCAGAAGAAACTCCTTGAAAAATCACAGAAACTCCACTCTCTCCGGAATCTCAGAAGAAACTCCTTGAAAAATCCCAGAAGATTCGTATAGAAATCCTAAAACGGAAGGAGTGAATTGTATAAGAAACTTCTGAAGGAATGCCGGAAGAAATCACGGTTGAAATTCCCAGGTGGAATTTTTGAAGGAATTCGTGGATAAATCCCAGAAGTACCACCTGATCAATCTTAAAAAAAATTGAGGAATCCCAGAAGGAGCTCTGGTAGGTATCCGTGACGTCACTCCTGAGAGTAGGAGCTGCTGGAGAAAGAGACACCTCTTTGAAAAAATCACAGAATAAACTGTTGAAGGCTTTCCAGAAGAAATTGCTGAAGATATTTCTCTCGAAGGAAACTTTGGAGAAATTTTTGAATGAACTCTTGGATTCAATCTATGAAGACACTCCTGAAGAAATTCCAGAAAAAGCTCTTGAATGAAACTCAGAAAGAACTTCGGTAGGAAAATCAGATGGAATTTATGGAGGAATTCAGAAGGAATGCATGAAGAAATTCTTGGAGGATTATCACGTATGGTCATTCCATACGTTTATTAGCATAAAACTTGAAATTTCCAATATTTGCAGCTCAGAAATAGCTTGAAAAATATTTTAAAATTATTGATATGTTATGTAAAACCAATTGAACTTTTATTAAAAGTTATGATTGTGAAAATCATAAAAAAAAACTTCATAATTATTCAAAACTATTTATCGGATCAAACACTTCAGGTAAACTATCAAAATTCCAAGTCAGATAGATTACCTGTAAGAGCTGGTGTTCCACAAGGCAGCATACTGGGACCAATCCTATACAATATTTTTACCTCCGACTTACCTGATTTACCACAGGGATGTCAAAAATCGTTATTTGCAGATGACACAGGTATCTCAGCCAAGGGGCGAAGTTTGCGTGTCATTTGTAGTAGATTGCAAAAAAGTTTAGATATTTTTTCTTCTTATTTGCAAAAATGGAAGATTTCTCCAAATGCTTCCAAAACTCAACTTATCATATTCCCACATAAGCCAAGAGCTCTTTATTTGAAACCCTCAAGTAGACATGTTGTCACTATGAGGGGAACTCCAATAAATTGGTCGGACGAAGTTAAGTATCTAGGGCTCTTACTAGATAAAAACTTAACTTTTAAAAACCACATAGAAAGTATTCAAACTAAGTGCAATAAATACATTAAGTGTTTATACCCACTTATTAATAGAAAATCAAAACTTTGTCGCAAAAACAAATTTTTGATTTATAAACAAATTTTCAGACCGGCCATGTTGTACGCTGTCCCAATATGGTCGAGCTGTTGCAATACCAGAAAGAAGCAACTTCAGAGGATTCAAAATAAAATTTTGAAAATGTTTCTGAAGTTGCCTCCCTGGTATAACACTAATGAGTTGCATCAAATTTCTAATATTGAAACATTGGAACAGATGTCAACTAAAATCATTGCCAACTTTCGTCAAAAATCGTTGCAGTCTTCTATTGCTACGATTAGTTCTTTGTATAATTAGTTTAAGTTAGGTCAGGGTTAGGATAAGTTGAAAAAAAAATGTATTTCTGACACGCAAGTGAAAAATAAAGCCTGCTAAAAATCTTAACTGCTACAGCAAATGAAATGTAATATGTTATTAATTAGTATTGATAACACTAGTTTACAGCATTTTTGAACTCGGTAAGCTGACGATCATTTTTGGTGTAGAATCATGCACTGAGTTCGAAAACACGAAGGAAAAAAATTACAGTAGAGCGGAAATTTTTTCGACTTCCCATACAAGGTTGATGATTTGAAATAGATTTTTGTTCTATTTTTAAGCAAAGTCGCTCACTTCACACATCTCATTCTCCGTAATCAATGCTCGGATTTAGCTGATTTTTCTACTGTAACTCGCCTACATATGATATGTCAAATAAACGTTGAGAAAGAATTTTTAAATTGTTTTTTTCTTATTGAAAAAAATACATTTCTTCATACATTTTTGGAAATTTGGCTAAAATTTAAGGAGATCGTCCCTAAAACTCGCCAATATCTCAAATTTCATCAATATGACGCAAAACCTGCATTCAGATGATCGAATGCTATTGTATTCAGCTTTTAGTTTATGGAAAAAGATTTGAAATTGGTTGAACAAAAGGCAAGATATTTGAATTTTAGTAAAGTCCATATTTTTAAAAGTTGTAAAACTCGATATTGAGCTAAAACTCAAAAAGTGCTCTACTTAAAATTTTTGAAGCACGGTTTCGAAATCAGTGCTAAATTGTGCTTCAAAAATTTTGGTCATTGACAGAGGTTTCGTTTTATTTTGTAAACTTGTGTAATAGCTTAAATTTATTTCACCAAATTAGGATGATAGTGTGTTATAATACACAGAACACCTAGATTAAGTTGAAGAATGTAAAAACTGATTGAGATACTAAAAAAAAAAAAAAAAAAAAAAAAAAAAAAAAAAAAAAAAAAAAAAAAAAAAAAAAAACTGATATTTTGAGAAGTGTGGATAAGAACTTGTATAGCATTAAGTTTCCTGCACTGACGGCGATACCATCGTATATATTAATATAATCGTCAGAAATTATTTCTGAAATTTACACCGCCGTAACATGAAAAATTAAAAAAAATCGTTCATTATTGAAAAACCGGAAAGTTTTGTGAAAACTTCTTGAACAAAAATCAAGAATGATTTGGATACGACAATGTTTGTGTTCAGTAGGTGCATGCTCCAGAATGATTGCTTTGAACCTTTTGTTGTGTTTTCATGGTCGATCTGTTTTCGCAACAAGGTGCATAACGAGGGTCCCGTGTATGTTTAAGGCATTATTTTATTTCTGCAATACCGTTCACCCCTGTTGGTTTGACTGCATCTAATCTGTACACTTTTTAATTTGACTTCCGCTTATCTGCACATCGTTCAAACTAAAAATGGTTCGAACGTCATTCTGCCTAAAGTGTCTCGAGTATACCAAAGTGGCGAATCCTGGTCGTTTTGACAGGTCTCCTGCTCGATTGGAACTATGGGGATGACAGCAAATCGGCTGTTCCAATTTTGACGTTTCTCCTCTTTGTTATTCCAGACTCGTTAATTCTGCCCATGAAACGGGGTGAAACGAAACGCAGAATCGAAACAAAACAACAAACAGGGTTACCATCAGTGTGTTTTTCGATGTCCACAGGGATATTAGAAGTTCAAATTAAAAATGAACCCTGTTGGTTTGCATGAGGTGTCGTTCAAACCAACAGAGGTAGTCGGTAATCAACAGACGAAGATGTTAAACATGAACTCATCCGCACAAGCCTGCCAAAGCTATTGTGTAATTCTAAAGTTTACATTAATTTTACAAGAAAATTGCCATATCCTTTGTTACAGAGTTAAAGCTTCCACAATTGGTTTTCATAGAAATCAGCGGTTGGTTTTTACGCTTTCTACTCCCATGACAGCTTTCCTTCCCCTAAATGGCATTACACCGAAGCTGATGCGCAATAACAGTATGCATTTAGTTGATAATGTCACGCAAATCAGGTTTTGTTTCGCCCTTAGAAGCCACCAGAAAATTCGATGGAAATTGACACGTTACAAAGGTCACACGTGTTGAGGAGAGTGGGCGGTAGGCTTCCCTGCTGCTCGTTGGGATACGTTCGGCGCAGGACACACAGGAATACTTTCCAGGGAAAACTGGTTCCAACTAGGTATCGAAGCAAGCAGCCAGCAGCATACAGGGAAAGCTCCGAGAAGTGAGTGAAGGATATGATGGCATGTCAGCGACACGTTGTCTGTCAGGCCGCGTCTATTCCGGGAAATTTGCTCCCAGCCCGTTTGCACGTGACCTTTGGGCTGTGCTACTCCTATGTCTCGGGCGTACTCCACAAGGTAATACGTACCTACGTATCTATGTCGTCTATCCTTTGCATATCGTTCCGTTGTTGGTTGGGATGTCGATGATGATGGCGAATGGCGATGATACAAAAAAGGTTACAATGCCAGTTAGTGTCATTCCCTGCTCAGTTTCCGGATGGACACCGCACCATCATCCATAGGTTGGTACGAAACGACACGATGACTTTGAATGGCAGCTGCGACGACGGAGGTCAATGCAAGCAATAAGGTGGAATATCTACGTGGGCGGCTATTTTTTGCGTATATAAAAACGTGATTTCATTTGGTGGAAAATGCGCAATGCGCAGAGGTTATGGGAAAAATTCGATCCTGCACCCGAGGGTGGGTTTTCAAAGGTCCTAGAGGGCATAATCTTCGGAAAAATGAAGCTTCTGCATCAATTTCCATTCATAGTTAGAAGTATATACAGGATGACGACTGGTAATAAATATTGCACATGAAAGGAGGTCAAAAAATTATCCTTATTCAATAATTTAATTTCTTGTATTTTTTTAGAAAATCAAAACTTAGGACATTTAGAGGTTCTACAAAGCCACACTGAATGAAAATATGTGAGTCACTTAAAATTGTAAAGTTAAATGTTTGTAAAAAAAGGTTTTGTTATGGATTTAATAATTAATCTTTAGAGTCCCAGAAGAAAGCCACAAACGGATCGAAATGTCGGACTAAATAAAATAAAAGTTTTTCTCATTTTTGTCCAGACTGGAAAGCTAGAGTAAAGATTGCTATAGGGTACCTTATCCAGAAATCGCCCACCCACTGGATCTTTTTTATTTTAAAAACCGTTTCAAGAAAGTAGCCATTTTTTGGCGTTCAGCCAAAATTTGACATTTTTTCTTGCTATGGCGTCCCTCTACGCAGTACTTCTTTTAGTATTTCCATTTAAGAAATTAGTAGACGATGAAATTTGGTAATATTTTTGTCGGAGATTTTCCCGTCTTGTCTGTACTTTCGAGTTATACTGGTAGTGAAAACAGTGACATGAACACTAAAGTTAGTGTGCTCCCAAGTAATAATGGAGCCCTATATGGAGCCCTATATGGCTTTATAGTGTATTATATGACATGCGATATGAAGTTGTTTTGTCATAAAGATACAATTAAAGCAGATTTAAAGTCGAAAGTTCGTCAGCGTTACTATAGTCATTGCTAAAGTATTTAAAATGCTTGTACCAGAAACGTCAAATCAAGGGGTTTCCAACAAGTTTTTTAGTGACAAGTAATCAATGATTACTTTTGATTTTTCTGAGTAATCAGATGTAATCAATGGTTATCAGATGTAATCAATGGTAATCAATTGTAATCAACTAGGTAATCAACGGTATAACCAAACAAAGTAATCATGAGTAATTAGTTGTAATTATATAATAATCATAGGTTATCTGAGTAATCAGTAGTAATCTTGAGAAATCAATTGTAATCTTGGTAATCAATAAGTAATCATAAGTAATCACAAGTAATCATGGTAATCAGAAGTAATCATTAATAACACTAGTTTACAGCATTTTTGAACTCGGTAAGCTGATGATTATTTTTTGGTGTAGAATCATGCCCTGAGTTCGAAAAGGCGAAAGAAAAAAAATTATAGTAGAGCCGAAATTTTTTCGACTTTCCATATAAGGTTGATGATTTGAAATCGATTTATGTTCTATTTTTAAGCAAAATCGCTCAATTCAGACATCTCATTCTCCGTAATCAATGCTCCGATTGAGCTGAAATTTTTACTGTAACTCGCCTACATATGACATGTCAAATAAAAGTCGAGAAAGAATTTTTAAGTTGGTTTTTACTTATTGAAAAAAATACATTTCTTCAAAAATTTTTGGAAATTTTGCTAAAATTTAGGAAGATCGTCCCTAAAACTCGTCAATATCTTGAATTTCATCAATCTGACGCAAAACCTGTATTCAGATGATCGAATGGTATTGTATTCAGCTTTTAATTTATGGAAAAAGATTTAAAATTGATTGAACAAAACGCAATATATTTGAATTTTAGTAAATTACATATTTTGAGTAAATTACGATATTGAGCTAAAACTCGAAAACTGTTCTACTTAAAATTTTTTGAAGGTCGGTTTCGAAATCAGCACTAAATTGTGCTTCAAAAATTTTGGTAGTTGGCAGAAGTTCACGACTTTCGTTTTATTTTGTAAACTTGTGTAATCTGAGTAATCAGTAGTAATCTTGAGTAATCAATAGTAATCTTGGTAATCAATAAGTAATCATAAGTAATCAAGGTAATCAGAAGTAATCATGGTAATCAGAAGTTATCATTGATAATCCGAGGTAATCAATGGTAATCAGACGTAATCAATGATAATCAGATGTAATCAATGGTAATCAAATGTAATCAACTAGGTAATCAACGGTAAAACCAAACAAAGTAATCATGAGTAATTATTTGTGATCATATGATAACACAGCGAAACAAAAATTAACTTTTTGTCTGTCTCAAGAGCAAACTTATGTGTCTCCGAAGGATTTTGGGCCGCTGAATCCAAATCCGGGCTCAGATTTGCTCTAACACGTCACAATTTTGAGCTATACCTCAATTTATAGGGCAAAATATGCGATTTTGGGCTTTTTTGACTGCAAGACATTAAGCAAGGACATATTTTTTTTAAGCAATCAAAAGGTTAATTGGTCAATTAACATCTAAATCAACGACTCAAGCAAAATATTTCGTTTTACCAAATCGAATTTCATAGTTTTAAGCGATTTATTTGAGGTACGATATTTCCCATACAAGTCACCCTCCAAAAGTTGCATGCAAGTTTTCATACTAACATAAAATGCTTAAATCTATCGAATTTGATTAGGCAAAACGAAATATTTTGCATGAGTCGTTAATTTAGATGTTAATTGACCAATTAACCTTTTGATTGCTTAAAAAAAATATTTCCTTGCTTAATGGCTTGCAGTCAAAAAAGCCCAAAATCGCATATTTTGCCCTATAAATTGAGGTATAGCTCAAAATTGTGACGTGTTGGAGCAAATCTGAGCCCGGATTCGGATTCAGCGGCCCAAAATCCTTCGGAGACTCATAAGTTTGCTCTTGAGACAAAATAATGTTGCGCTGTGTAATCATAGGTAATCTGAGTAATCAGTAGTAATCATAAGTAATCAATAGTAATCTTGGTAATCAATAAGTAATCATAAGTAATCAAGGTAATCAGAAGTAATCTGTAGTAATCTTGAGTAATCAATAGTAATCTTGGTAATCAATAAGTAATGATAGTAATCACAGTAATCAATGAGTAATCAGAGTATTTTTTTCAGTAGTGACAGGTTGGAAACCCCTTGCGTCAAATATAGCTAATGCAATGAAATCGTATGGAATCGTATGGGTGGACTCGTGCAGCTTTGGGCCTTATGACCTTCAGCGCCGCATCGCCTGCACAGTTTGCGCCTGTCAGGGCCCTTGCAGTCCCACGACTTGTGTCCTGACTCCTGGTTCCAGACACCTGAAGCAAACCTCTGGTGGCTCGTGGAATGTCAGGTGACATACACACCAACCCACCTTTATGCTCC
The DNA here is from genome assembly GCF_035046485.1 of Aedes albopictus. NCBI lineage: Eukaryota > Metazoa > Arthropoda > Insecta > Diptera > Culicidae > Aedes > Aedes albopictus. The sequence goes on from NC_085137.1 coordinate 409,768,074, forward strand.
CTATCTTAACGGACTTTTTGAGTTGTCCCTGCTGGCCCTTTCCGTAGCTTAACGGCTGCGGCGGCCACCTGCACATCGCACTGTTGCCGCAGTGCCGTGACGAGCTCTTCCACTTCGGTGATATCATCAATGTCCTTGACCTTCAAAGTCGCCTCATGTGTAAGAGCCCTCACCTGCACACCCTCGCCAAGGATCTCTTCTGCCAGCCTCTTGTAGGCGGCGCCCTTGTGTTCCTTCTGGCGCTTCAGCACCAGGATCATCTCGCCCGTACGAGTACGTCTAATACTGCGTACGTCGGCTCCAAGACCATCAAGCTTGTCGTCGCTTCGCATCATCTTCAAGACGTCCGAGTACTTGGACTGTTCCGTCTTGATGACGATCGCGTCGCCTTTCTCACGCTAGGCACCTGCCCTGCTACGCCTTGGCTTGGCGTCCTGTACTACTACCTGCGGATTCGTCTTCTTCTTCTTCCGCTCTACCTTCGTCCAAGGGGGGTCCTCCCCCTGCAAGATCACGCAGTGTCCTTTGCAGGCTCCGCTGCTGCAGCAGTCAGCCACGCGAGTACCGCGTGCTCGTGCTTGGCCTCGTCGATCGACACCCTAAGTCGAAGCAAGGCCGCTTCAGGTCCCCCCGAGAGCGGCTGACACCTGATCCTCTTCTGAGCATATGCTCTAACGGACCCGAAAACTTGGATATAGGGTAACGGAAACTCATAAAGGACCCCCAATCGGACTAGAAAAGGAGCAAGAGTCACACATCAACATCCTCATGCTCATCATTCTACCATGGATAGGGTAGAAAAGTGACAGCAGCGCAAAGGCAACCAGTTCAATATAGTCAGTGTACGCAGAATATGGCACCGCAAGCGAAAAATAGGCAACAAAGAAGGCACGGCAACAACGTTTTGTTTTTTCGTTAGCAGATAATGACAAAATCGCTTCCGAGTTTGTTCACAACAAAAACGGTAGGAATATTTGTCTCGTTCTATTCACATCATGATTTTCGCATTGTTTAACAACTGAAACTCGACTCTGAGGTTTGCAAGAGTCTTATTTCGTCCAAATGCTTATGAATTCGATGATGTGGGTTGAAAATTTCAGCAGAAAAACCGAAATATCGGCACACGCACGGCAAGCGATGTTTGTTTTATTGCTCTCATCGCCTGACATACGTTTGTTGCGGAGCGGTTTTGTTACCGACATGCACCGCTTAGGACAAAGCGTTTGTTTTTCGGCGTGATCCGTTTTTCGTACCCTGAATATAGTAGAATAAGAATATCATTCATTTAGGCGCTGTAAAAAAGTGTAAGAGTACAGCCGCCAATTTTAATCGCTCCCGCAGTGTCCAAGTGGAGGAAACAACTGTAAAATTATAAAAAAAAAATAAAATAAAAAAATTAATTAGCGTAAAAAAGTTGTGTAAAAACAGGATTGAGTGTACAAGACGCTATCCCGAGCAAAGTTTCATAATAAACGGATAACAAACTGTGTTATCTGATACACTAAAACCTCCATTTAGGTAATGAGTCGGGACTGCCTTAATAGAAATTTTACCTAAATGGATTCATTACCTAAATGGATTCAGTTTATTACCTAAATGGATTACAAGGTTGCAACCTAAAACGAAACGGTTGGTACGGTTGTCCCCGTTTCTTCTTTCATTCAATTCAAAAAGGTTTGTCAATCATGTTATTCATACGTGGATAATCTGATTGCCTTAAATTTTTGAATTATCTTCCAACCCATTAGTCTGCACAGTGGGCCTGGCCATTTTAATATTTGTATCACATCTCTGATATGCTGCAAATATTAATGCTGACAAGAAAATATCAGAAGAAATTTTGATATTTCCAGGATGCTTTTCAATACTGGCTGTGCAAGCACTAGAATAGAATAGAATAGAATAGAATAAATGGATTACAAGGTTGCAAAGAAGATCAACAAGGGAGAGTTACTAGGAGATTTAAAGGAGATCATGCAGAGTTTCAGATGGCTTTCAATGAGTTTCAGGAGGGGGTGGGTTTCAGGAGGGGAGGGGCTTCAGGGGCGTTTTCGGGGGTTTTCGAGGGTCTTAGATCAGAATTGTCATTCAAATGACAAGCTGGGCACGAAACACGAAAAACCTTGCGAAAAACCCTGCAAAATTCCGCCAGATTGAAAAATTATTGAATGTCGGGTAAATTTTTATCGTATGTTGGGCCATTGTTAGACCAACATCGAACAACTGTTGAGTCTAAATTGGGTTTGGTGGCCAAAATAAAAACAGGTGAATGATAGGTTGATGTCGGGTTTGACGTCATCAATGCTGGAGCTGATATCAATGGAATGATGGAATGATGGTTGATTATCTCAATTTCAGCTGGAAATGACGCTGAATACTGGCACTTTTCAACCATGCCAGGGGGGGGGTGTTTAGGGGGCAACATGGCACCCCCCCCCCCTTCCCCCATACGCACCCCCTAACACCACTCACTACTTCTTTGGGGCTGTCCATTAATTACGTAAGGGAATTTTTTTGATTTTTCGACACCCTCTCCCCCCCCTTGTAAGATTTTTTGTATGGAAAGCCAAATATTTTTGTATGGAGCGTAAGATTTGTCGAACCCCCCCTCCCCCTATAAACCCTTACGTAATTAATGGACAGCCCCTTTCCCATAAACCAGTCTTATACCTAATCTTAAGTACTCCAACTGATTTGAACACAATCAAATTCCATTTAGGTAACGTTACCTAAATGGTGGGACCTAAATAGATTTTGCCTAAATGGATCCTACCTAAATGGAGGTTTGAGTGTATCAAAAAAAAATTAACTAAATTTGTTCTCAATTTGGTTGAATAAGTAGGTAACATAACAAACATGATAACAACTAATTATACCCACGATATCATTAAAATATCTCATAATGTTATCATCAGGGGCATCCTGATAACAACTTTTGTAAATCATATATTGTTATCAGTGAGATTTTTTCTCGGCCGTTGATAACTAACTTCCGATGTTGTTGTTGATGTTGACGCTTCAGAGTTTGACAGGTGCGGTGACACGAATTTTCAAGATGATAACAAAAAATTGGTAAATGGATTCTGGAGCACCAGTTATCATTTTGTTATGGGGCTGTTATTCGACTTTGCTCGGGTAAAAAGACCGGTGGTCCTCTACGGACATGAGACTTGGACCATGCTCGAAGAGGACTTGAAGGTACCACGTGTAGTACCAGGAGTGTTCGAGCAACGAGTGCACAATGGTCCACGAAACAGATTTACGAGGAAAGATGCATTTAGCGCCTTCAAATGATTTTCTAGAGTAATATGGTCTGCTACAAAGTTGTTCCTAAAAATAAGGCCCTCTTTTCAATATACATGAAAATTAGGGTGGTCCATATTTTCAAAGAAATTGGGAACTAAACTTTTTTATTTGCAGGAATAACTATATACATTCTTCGGGATGTAGATCTATCAATTTTGAGTAAGTTTGCTGAACACACTTTTTATGTAGCTTGAAAATTGACCGATCTAGAGGTATTTTTTCTGAATAAGCTTAGGGTGGTTCAAGAAAAACCGGTTTTCTGGCGTTAATTTTTTCAGTTTCGATTTTTCACCAAATTTGCCCAAGAAACACTTGTAGAGCATTTGAAGACGCGTCGTTTCGTGCGCTGAGATGGTCGTTATCTCTTTTGGTTCAAAAGTTACAGGCATTTTTCTTAAAAAAGTGTTACGACGGGTTGGGGCAAACATAAAAAATATCTTTTGCCCGCATTCAAAAGAAGAAATGTTGTTATAAAACATATCAAAAAATTAGAGTGGTGTTATTATTGTAACTCAAGTTAATAATACTTGAAAAGTGCCTATTTTTCCTAGAAAATTATCAATATCTTTTGAACGGAATGACGTAGCAACATTCTCAGCGCATGAAAATGTGCGTTTTTTAAAGCTCTAAAAATGGTTCTTATACAACTTTGATGAGAAATTTGAAATAAAAAAGATAAAGCGTTTGAACTGTTTTGACCAAATTTGGAGCATTCACCCATAGTTTTCATAGGGTGACGCTAGAACAAATCGTTTTATTACTTTATCTTTTTTGTTGCGCGTTTTGATTTTCTACAAAAAATAGGCACTTTTCAAGTATTTTTCACTTGAGTTACAAAAATAACACCCCTCTAATTTTTTGATATGTTTTATAACAACATTTCTTCTTTTGAATGCGGACAAAAGATATTTTTTATGTTTGCCCCAACCCATCATAAACCCTATTAAAAAAACATGATTTTTTTAGAAAAACGCCTGTAACTTTTTAACCAAAAGAGATAACGACCATCTCAGCACACGAAATGACGTGTCTTCGAATGCTCTACAAGTGTTTCATGGGCGACTTTGATGAAAAATCGAAACTGAGAAAGTTAACGCCAGAAAACCGGTTTTTTTTTTGAACCACCCTAAACTTATTCAGAAAAATACCTTTAGATCGGTCAATTTTAAAGCTACATAAAAAGTGTGTTCAGCAAACTTGCTCGAAATTGATAGATCTACAACTTTTCCGAAGAATGTATACAGTTATTCTTGCAAATAATAAAGTTTGGTTACCAATTTCTTTGAAAATATGGACCACCCTTATTTTTATGCACATTTTAAAGAGGGCCTTATTACACAGCGTAACAAAAACTAACTTTTTGTCTGTCTCAAGAGCAAACTTACGTGTCTCCGAAGGATTTTGGGCCGCTGAATCCGAATCCGGGCTCAGATTTGCTCTAACACGTCACAATTTTGAGCTATACCTCAATTTATAGGGCTAAATATGCGATTTTGGGCTTTTTTGACTGCAAGCCATTAAGCAAGCAAATGTTTTTTTTAAGCAACCAAAAGGTTAATTGGTCTATTAACATCTAAATTAACGATTTATGCAAAAATTTTCGTTTTACCAAATCGAATTTGATAGTATTCAGCGATTTATGTTAGGTTCGGTATTTCCCATACAAGTCACCCTCCAAAAGTTGCATGCAAGTTTTCGTACTAACCTAAAATGCTTAAATCTATCAAATTTGATGAGGTAAAACGAAATATTTTGCATGAGTCGTTAATTTAGATGTTAATTGACCAATTAACCTTTTGATTGCTTAAAAAAAATATTTCCTTGCTTAATGGCTTGCAGTCAAAAAAGCCCAAAATCGCATAATTAGCCCTATAAATTAAGGTATAGCTCAAAATTGTGACGTGTTAGAGCAAATCTGAGCCCGGATTCGGATTCGGCGGCCCAAACTACTTCGGAGACACATAAGTTTGCTCTTGAGACAAAAAAATGTTGCGCTGTGTTATTAGGGACAACTTTGTAGAAGACCATATTTGCATAAAAACTCATTTAAAGGCGTTGAATGCATCTTTCCTCGTAAATCTGGTTCGTGGACCACTGTGGAGTGCTAAAGACAATCTTTGGTAGCGTGCAGGAGAAGGTGTGTGTCAGTGAAGAATGACCCACGAGCTCGCTGCACTCTACGGCGAACCCAGAATTCAGAGGGTTGCCACAGCCAGAAGGATACGGTGTTGAGCTAAATAAATGAAATGAAATGTTTTAAGGACATATATGAGCGAATCCAAAGATGGCCGTCACAATGGCTGCCTTGCTAATACCGAAAGCACGGATCTCGTCATCTAAACAACAAACAGAGCTGAAAAAGCAATGAGTAGCCTTGCTCACTCGTGATAATCATTGAGTCTTTTTCTGGCGTTTTGTGGATGACGAGATCGGTGCTCTCAAAAATGCGAGTCAAAAATGCACCTGGACGCTCTCCCATTTCACCTTAAGCACCCTACGTAGGTCTTATCAATGCTTTTATAGAACTACAATCAAATTTACATAAACAAAAATACCGCTTGGTTAAATTGTTCCAACCTTCATGTACCTTGGGCACAATCGAACCCATTTTTAGATCGCAACCAACTCGAGGTCTATATGGCGGGCGACAACGACAATCAATCTCCAGTGGAGCGACAGAAAGACGCGCATTTTCTGTTGGTGTTCTTGAGAACTCATTTCTGATACGATTACGAAAGTAATGAGAGAAAAATTCTGCGAACTGTCTTCGACTTATCGCCTCAACCAACAGTGCCGCAGTGTGATGATTCGCCCTCACCCAACTGGATTGATCTGGTAGGAAGTGGATAAAATGTGCGGAAGCTTCATTAGTCCAAAGACACGTCTGTTATCGTTTCTGGCCTGGGCTTTTGCATGCATAAGATTTGATTATCTGACCCATCAGCATAGATTTTCGCAGAAAAGAACAGCCTCGGTAAAATCAACAACAGGTCCCCTTCCTCTACTATTCTGGTTATTCATTATCAGAATCTTACATTATTGATAACATTTCGCAAAAGGGAGGCCCTTCTTCAGAAACGACGTTGATTGCTTCTTGAAAGGCACCTTCGCTAACGTAACGGAATTGTAATGGGTTAATATCCAATGGGGAAAGAAGGAAATTTTGCTTCCCGGAGAAACATCTCAACATCTCAACTCAACGACAACAACGGGTTGAGTCGACATGCTGAGCAAAATGAAACTGTTCTTCGAAAGTGAGGTCGATTTGCGAATAAATACTTCGTCTCAACTTCTACGAATACTCAATTGGTTATAATTGAATTCCGAAAAGCCATGTAAAACATCGATAATATTACTTTTGTATTTCTCATGTTTGCGGCAACCTACATGCTTTATGCGGTGATCTCCTCACTTAACATTTTTATTTTCTGTGATAGTAACATTTCTTCTAAAATTGGTTCTTCCATACATACGGTGAGTGATGTGGGTGACAGCCAACATCGTCATAATCTCGTTTTATTTTTATGATGTGTGCCCAATAGATTCAAAAGAACATCAGAGTAGAAAGATTTCCCGTCGACGACGTAGGCTACAGCAATCTAGGTCCACCCAATATTATCGTGCCATGTTCATCGTTGGTAGGTACACGCTAAGAAAATGTTACTCTAAAATGAGTAAGATTCACACAAAACTGAGCTAAACTGGAACAGCTCAAAAAATGAGTAAATTGCATTCCCAGCGATAGCGCTGGCCTAAGTGCAAAAATCCAACTGGTTTAAGCCGTATAATATTCTTCGCATCATCAAGAATATTATACGGCTTAAACTGACAAGATTTTCGCACTTGGGCCAGCGCTATCGCTGGATAAAAAATTTACTCAATTTTGAGCTGTCCCACTTTAGCTCGAAAATGAGTGAATTTTCTGACCGTGTAGGTAATTGCACCCAGTCAGTGGGAAGCATCCTCAATATATCAATGCCCTGAAGAGAAGAGGATTAACTCTGAGGTGAGACCGCTCGGATGACGGTAACAACGGTGTCGCGTGCATGTCTCACACGAGCAAAAAAGGTTATTACAAAACGAAAAATAAAAACACCAGTGGCCAGCGTTCTATGCATGTTGCTGTTGACGTCATATTGTCCGCAATAAATGAGATCTATCTGGACGCTTTCATTAGCGGATGTACGGATAAAAAGGGTCAGCGGAATTTTTCAGCGATGAACATGAAAGAAACCAAATTCATAAACAATATCATGAAACTTGATAGGTTAAAGTCAAGAATACGTTAGAGTACTTTGGTGAAAAACATTACTAAAGAAATTAAAAATAACTTGGCAGTTACAATTACACCAACTGAAAGCTTCCCAATAAAGTTCAAGAAATTTTCCATACGTCTCGAGTGATATCACGTTCCCTATATCAATTACAATGTTTAGAACATAGAAATCAAACCAATGACTTGCTTACTTTCAGTCCTTAGCTAGCACTCATGGTGGTGTCGAGGGCCGAATTGTAGTATCTCCATCCTAGGCGATTGCCAGCCATCGCATCGTCTTGACCTGTGACCACGTAAATTTTCTGTCGACTTCCTTTATTTCCTTGTTGAGGCTGCACCGCCATGAGCCTCTGCGTCTGCCATTGCTGTGATGTTCTGCTGGGTTACAATCTATCGCTTGCTTGCAGATTTCGTTTCCGTCCCTGCGTAGAGTGTGGCCGAATTTTTCGCACCTGAATTTTTGTCGCCATTGGATTTTTATGACATCGACGATGGAGCTTCACGTTGGAGATCCTATTGTGAGGCCACCATCCACGAATTATATACCGCAGGCATCTATCGATGAAGACCTGCAGCCATTGAGTGTTCTCCTGATACACACCAGGTTTTACTAACGCATAGCAGCACAGATTTCACGTTCGAGTTGAAAATTCAGATTTTGGTGCTTCGACTAACCTGGTTGTTTTTCCATACATTTCAATAGGTCCTATCTGCATTTGCGAGGCTCTCTTTGTTCACATTCTCTTTCAATTATTGCAATGTAATGGTCCACTTTTCAACTATTTTTGCAATACAAATCAGAAGATGATTGTTTTGACCATCGTTCAATGCAAGGAAACAATCATAATACAAATAAACAGCTGATATATTAACGAAAGAGAGGGAAACCAAAGAGAGTGATCGTATAAGATGTTGGATGATTGCCAGCTACCTTAAAGCTGGAAGGGTTGACCGTGTTTACATCCAACGATTTGGTCTTGTTTACGTTGATGGTAAGACCTGCCGCCGAGAAGCGATTGGAAAGATCATCGAGATAGCTCTGCATATCAGAGCGCCATTGAGGTAGGAGAGCAAAGTCATCAGCCAATTCGAAGTCATTTAGGTGCTCCATGGTAATGGGCTGCCACAGAAACCCACGTTTTGGTTCACGGTCAATCGCACCTATCAGGATCTCGTCGATTACGTTGAGAAACAGTAGCGGTGATAGTATACATCCTTGCCTCACTCCAGAAACGACCCGGATGAGATCGGACAAGACACAGTTGTGCAGTACTCTACACGAAACTTCCTCGTACTGCGCTTCAATGAGGCCGATGATTTTCTCAGGCACACCCTTGCGCCTGTGGACTTCCCACATGTCTTCGTGATTGAAACGGTCGAAAGCTTTCTCGTATTCAATGAACACCAGGTAGAGTGATTGTTTGAAGGAAAAAGTGAAAAAAATGACGCGTGTTTCGGGCAGTTGCGATTGGGATCGCGATCGGGTTGCATTGTTCGAAGGAAAAAGTGAAAAATGGCACGTGCCATTGTCCTTCCTCGTTACTTACCTTACCATGGCTGTTTGTCTCCAGTTCCGCACTCTGCGTAGGGTCCGCAGATCGTCCTCCACTTGGTCGACCCACCTAGCTCGCTGCGCTCCACGTCTTCTTGTACCGGTCGGATGACTCTCGAGAACCATTTTAGTCGGGTTGCTATCCGACATCCTGATGACGTGACCCGCCCACCGTAGCCTCCCGATTTTCGCGGTATGGACGATGGTTGGTTCTCTCAGCAGTTGATGCAGCTCGTGGTTCATTCGCCTTCTCCAAGTCCCGTCTTCCATCTGCACTCCGCCGTAGATGGTACGCAACACCTTTCGTTTGAAAACTCCAAGGGCGCGTTGGTCCTCTGCACGTAGGGTCCATGTTTCGTGCCCATAGAGGACTACCGCTCTAATCAGCGTTTTGTAGATGGTTAACTTCCTGTTACGGCGAACTTATTCGATCGTAGAGTTCTGCGGAGTCCAAAGTAAGAACGATTTCCTGCTACAATGCGGCTCTGAATTTCTCTGCTGGTGTCGTTGTCGGCGGACACCAGTGAGCCCAAGTACACGAATTCTTCAACCACCTCGATTTCATCACCGTCAATTCGGGGTGGCGGACGCGGTGATTCCTCCCTGGAGCCGATTGCCATCATGTACTTTGTCTTCGACACATTAATGACTAATCCGATTCGCCAGGCTTTACTCTTTAGTCGGATGTACGTTCCGCGATCGTCTCAAATTTAAGAGCAATAATATCAATATCATCAGCGAAACCAAGCAGCTGAACGGACTTCGTGAAAATCTTTCCACTCGTGTTTATCCCCGCTCTCCTTATTACACCTTCTAACGCAATGTTGAACAGCAAGCACGAAAGACCATCACCTTGCCGTAACCCTCTGCGAGATTCGAAGGGACTTGAACTACGCACATCACTCGATCCATCGCCGCCTTTATCAATCGTATCAGTTTATCTGAGAATCCTTATTCGTGCTTAATCTGCCATAGCTGTTCTCGATCGATTGTATCATACGCCGATTTGAAATCGATGAACAAGTGATGTGTGGGCACGTTGTATTCGCGGCATTTGCAACACCTGGCGGATGGCGAACATCTGATTCGTTGTAGCGCGTTCGCCCATAAATCCAGCCTGATATTGCCCCACGAACTCTCTTGCAATCGGTGATAGACGGCGGCATAAAATTTGAGAGAGTACCCAGGTAACCACTAAGCATTTGAATAAGCCGTGTATCAGCCCGTATTACGCATTTAAACTGCTTGCTGCCCTACATAAGTAGTTCGAATGCATAGCTGCCTTGAGTTAGCATAAGCTGTGCTGCTCGAAAGCTTTTGGCTGTTAATTAGCATTTCAACTGCTTGAAGCGGTTTCACTTGGGAGCATACGGAATGCTTTTCAACTGCTCTTTAAATGCTAGGAGCAAAAAGGTTGGGAGATATGTTATGCATTTGACAACACATATTGTCTCTCTCTTACAGAGCCCATGCTTCTGTTTACAAATTTGTGCATCTTATTTGTTTCTTCATTTTCCCCTACTCATCCAAAACCACCACAGAAAACATTACTGCAGCTGGATTGGATTGGGAACTTGTCCATCAAAAAATCACCAATTATTGATCATTTCGTCGGAAAATATGTGCCGAATACGTGGATGCTTTGGTGGATCATAGGATGGTTTGAAAGAGGGAAGAAAGAATCATATTCCACAGATATTTAAAAGAAGGGATCGTAATGCTCTACCCATGGCTCTACCACAATGAAATATCTCAATGAAAACAAGTTTTGGATGTTGAATCTGAAGCTGTTATCGAATAATTCTTTATATTGGCGATTAAATCAACGCACGCCACCGGAACAGCTTTAGCATCGTGGATCAGGAGCAACAGAATCAGCAGCAGATATGATTATTCAATCTCCGGATCGTAAGTTCAAACCTACATCACTACAAAAATCAGCAAAAAAGTACCACCAAGTACCACCGGCTGGAATATGGAAGGACGATGAAGCGGGGATGCAGGCTGAGAGAACGAGAAGCAGACGTCAATCTATTTTTGTTTTTTTTTTTTGCTCGACGAGGCGTTACGCTTCTTTGACATTTCGTCACGACGTTCCTGAAGGGATAGCACTAAGACAGCCCGTTATTTTGCCAAAACCTGCTATGAGGTAGCACTATAGGCGCATATACGGCTAATTAGCATTAAACGCCTTGTCGTAAAGGCTACTATAATGCTGAAGGAATGCTATTTTAAATGCTTACTGGTTACTTGGGATATCTTGTAGGCAGCACTCAGTAGTGTGATCGCGCGGTAGTTCCCGCAATCCAACTTGTCGCCCTTTTTGTAGATGGGACACACGATACCTTCCATACATTCCTCCGGTAATACTTCCTCCTCCCAAATCTTGGTAATGACCCAGTGTAGTGCTCTCACCAGTGCTTCCCCACCGTATTTTAGAAGCTCGCTTGGTAGTTGATCTGCCCCAGCGGCTTTGTTGTTTTTCAACCGGCCAACCTCCTCCTCAATCTCTTGAAGGTCAGGGGCCGGAAGTCGTTCGTCCTGTGCACATACTCCTAGATCTGTTACCACGCCACCTTCGGTACTTGCAACGTCGCCATTGAGGTGCTCATCGTAATGCTGCCGCCACCTCTCGACCACCTCACGCTCGCTCGTGAGAATATTCCCGATATTATCTCGGCACATGTCGGCTTGTGGCACTAAGCCTCCGCGCGAGCGGTTCAGCTTCTCGTAGAACTTGTGTATCCTTAGCGCGGTACAGCTCTTCCATCGCTTCGCGATCTCGTTCTTCATGCTGGCGCTTCTTCATCCGGAAGACTGAGTTCTGCATGTTCCGCGCCTGTTTGTAACGTGCCTCATTCGCTCTCGTACGGTGTTGCAGCATCCTCGCCCATGCTGCATTCTTCTCGTTTTTCAACTGTTCACATTCGCCGTCTTACCAGTCGTTTCTGTGATTCGAAGACGCGAAGACTAGTGCTGTAGCCGAGGTACTACCTATGGCGTTTCGGATGTCCCTCCAGCCATCTTCAAGTGTAGCTGCGCCAAGCTGCTCTTCCGTTGGTAGGGCCACTGCTAACTGCTGCGCGTAGTCTTGAGCCACTTCTACGTTACGCAGCTGCTCGATGTTGAGCCGCGGCTTTCGACTTCGACGCGTGGTGATAACTGTCGAAAGTTTTGAGCGCATGCATACAGCGACTAAGTAGTGATCCGAATCTATATTCGCACTGCGGTATGTGCGGACGTTGGTTATATCTGAGAAGAATTTACCGTCTATTAGAACGTGGTCGATTTGGTTTTCTGTTTGATGGTCAGGTGATCTCCAAGTGGCTTTGTGGATATCTTTGCGGGATAAGAAGGTGCTTCGGACTACCATACCACGGGAGGCTGCAAAGTTTACGCATCACTGGCCGTTATCATTCGATACGGCGTGCAGGCTGTTTCGCCCGAATACCGGTCTGTACATTTCCTCCTTTCCTACCTGCGCGTTCATGTCGCCGACAACGATTTTCACGTCACGCGGCGAGCAACCATCGCACAGTGGGCAAAATCGACCCAAAAAACGGATCTTTTAACGCCGCTGGTTTCAGTACGTGAAGTTGACCATTTCTGACGTAAAAAAATACGAGAAATCGATTGGTGCTAAATTCATTCAACGCACGGCACGGAAAGTGATCCATTTTGCCCCATTTTGCCCTTTTTTCATACAATAATAGAATCAAATTGTACTTTCAAACAACAAGCACAACTGTAGATCGTTGAAAATAGCTGCAGATATAATTAGTGGTTCAAAGAAATCATAAAAATACAATAAAGATCCTTTCAAGTGCTTATTTTGCCCCATATGCCCCAACAACGGCCGGAAATTCACACTTTTACCTAATTATGAATAGATTTTTAATGTTACTGATTTGAAGTTGATTTTTCTGGCATAAACAAAAAACGATAAATCTTTTATCACCAGAATCATCTTCGGGAGTTGTCCAATTTGCCCCATTTTGTCCTATTTTCATAGAAGGAGATTTAAAATGTATTTATAAAAAACATATACACTAAATTCTTTTTTTACACGATCTTTTTTTACGCGGTTTTATTTTACACGATTTTTTTTACACGATTTTCTCGAAATTACGCGATGTGTTTTTGGAAAGATTCTTCTCTCCTGGTCGCAATTTACTTCCGATGGGGCTCAAATTTCTATCAGAGATCTCTCTTATCATCCTTGATACCCTGTCAAAATTTTAGAATGATCCGATAAAAAAAGTTTTGAAAACTTTTTTTACACGATTTTTTTTACGCGGAACAAAAAATCGCGTAAAAACAGAATTTAGTGTACTGCTAAGGAACGTTAACATTAGTTTTAGGTGCAATTGGCAGCTAACAGTAATTATGCGCGTATATGAAAGATCTTTTCCCTATTTTACGCTACATGCCCCAAAATCTGCTGGATAATGCCATATTTTGTATGGTTTTGCAATGTCACAGATTGCAAAACATCATTTTTGATATATACGAATGCGGTTTATCGAATAATACTAAAATCATTCTCGGAATGGTATAAACAGCTGTCCATTTTACCCCAATTCGCCTTGCTTTTTTATGTAATGAATTATAAGCTAATATATAAATTCATTAAATTAATGAATTAGTTTCCCTCATTTTCATTGATGCTGAAACCAACGTAAACGAAAATACAGTCATATATACGACTTTTTCTATAATTTTAGCTTCTCATGGGGAATTAGGGTATCATAAGTATTTTATAAAATGTGCCAAATATAAACAAAACTGATTAAATAGGCCGTCTTAAAGTACCAATATGTATATATTAAAGATGCTACATTTAATCAATTCTGAGCATATTTGCCACATATTAAGATTAAGATTAATGCTTATTTTGCCCTCAGTTCCCCACCAAAAGCAAGAATTGGAAAAAAGTCATATATTATAAATGTCCTTTTGATTACATTGGTTTCAGTACCAGAAGTCGATGAATTCGGACATAAGCAAACACGAGAAATCAATTTATTCATGAGACGACAAAAAATCAGGGCGAATTTGGGCAAATTGGACAGCTGTTTGTACCCTCCCGTGATTCTAAAGCTAATCGATAAACCGTATTTGTATGTATCAAAAATGACTTCATGTTGCAACCATAATGTAGAGTGATGTTACAAAATAATACAAAAATGTTATCATCCAGCAGTTTTTGGGGCATGTAGGGTAAAATAGGGAAAAGATCTTTCATATACGAGTATGATAACTGTTAGCTGCCAATTGCACCAACAACTAATTTTAACGTTACGTAGCAGTATCTGTTTCTTATAAATACGTTTTAAATCTCCTTTTTCTATAAAAATGGGGCAAAATGGGGCATATTGGACAACTCCCGAAGATGGTTCTGGTGATAATAGATTTAGCGCTTTTTGTTTATACCAAAAAAATCAACTTAAAATCAGTAACATTAAAAATCCATTCATAATTAGGTAAAAGTGTGAATTTCCAGCAGTTGTGGGGGCATATGGGGCAAATTAAGCATTTGAAAGGATCTTTATTGTATTTTTATGATTGTTATGAATCTCTAATTATACCTGCAGCTATTTTCAACGATCTACAGTCGTGCTTGTTGTTTGAAAGTACATTTTGAATCTCTTCTTGTATGAAAAAAAAGGCGAAATGGGGCAAAATGGACCACTTCCCGTGCCGTGCGGTGGATGAACTTAGCACCAATCGATTTCTCGTATTTTTTTACGTCAGAAACGGTCAACTTCACGTACCGAAACCAGCGGCGTTAAAAGATCCGTTTTTTGGGTCGATTTTTCCCACTGTGCATCGTAGGTTTGCTCTAACTGCGCGAAGAACGCTTCTTTCTCGTCATCGGGTCTCCCTTCGTGTGGGCAGTGGACGTTGATGATTCTGTAGTTGAAGAAACGGCCCTTAACTCTCAACATGCACATCCTTGCGTTGATCGGCTGCCACCCGATCACACGTTGTCGCATCTTGCCCAACACTATAAATCCTGTTCCCAGTTCATTGATGGTGCCACAGCTTTGATAGAAGGTAGCCGCCCGATGCCCGCTTTTCCACACTTTCTGTCCAGTCCAACAAAGTTCCTGCAACGCCACGATGTCGAAGTTACGGGGATGTAGCTCGTCGTAGATTATCCTGTCGCATCCTGCGAAACCTAGTGACTTGCAATTCCATGTTCCAAGTTTCCAATCGTAGTCCTTATTTCGTCGCGTGGGTCTTTGCCTATTGTATCGAGTCGTATTTTCTCCTATGTTATTCGTAATGGGGATTTTTACGGGTGGCTTATTGGGCCTACGCCAACACTCCTGTCTCGCCGGAGGGCGATCGTGCCAGTTCTGTTTAACGTCTCAACCAACACTGGGACGACCACGCTGATGGGGCTACCACCTTGGATCTAGCTGGGCGTGATGCAGCGTTTCTTACTCAGCCGCTGGATGCCAGAACAGACGCTGTTTGAGCAGCACCTCCTTGGTGAACAGACACTCGGATCGTACCTCCTCAATCTAGCTGAAGTCAGAAGGACAACAGTGCCCAGGCTGCACTACCAGTTAAGCACACAACTCTTAGCTGGCGGTCTTTGTCATCGCTTGACCCGTGGAAGCATGAGGTAGGAACTTGTGAGGACCAGAGCTATATTGGACGCTCTCCTTATCGACTCACCGTTTTGCAGCCCTCAACATCAAATCAGTAACGTTGAAAATCTATTCATAACAAGGTAGAAGTGTGAATTTCTAGCAGTTGTTGGGGCATATGGGGCAAAACAATCATTTGAAAGGATCTTTCATATATTCTTATGATTGCTATTAACCTCTAGTTACACCTGCAGCTAATTTCAACGATCTACAGTCGTGTTTGTTGTTTGAAAGTACGTTTTGATTCTCTTGTTGTATGAAAAAAGGGCAAAATGGATCACTTCCCGTGCCGTGCGGTAAATTAATTTAGCACCAATCGATTTCTCGTACTTTTTTTTACGTCAGAAATGGTCATCTTCACGTACCGAAACCAGCGGCGTTAAAAGTTCCATTTTTTGGGTCCATTTTTTCCACTGTGAAACCCCATCCCACGGGGTAGAGTTTGAGCAATTTTGTATTTTTTCTATCCTTGGCAATCAAAACTTATATATTTTCAACTTCTATTTAGGACTGCTCGGTATATCTTAAAATGTTTTGATGTCTTTTAAATGAACAGCATGAAAAATATATGTTTTGGTCACTTTTCAGATGTCATTGTTTCTTTTGTATTGAATTGCAACAATGACATTTTTGAAATATTCATTATAGTGTAAAAGTTATCGGGAGTTAAACACTCTAAATATTTTTTCTTAGAATTAAACGAA
The DNA here is from genome assembly GCF_035046485.1 of Aedes albopictus. Classification (NCBI taxonomy): domain Eukaryota; kingdom Metazoa; phylum Arthropoda; class Insecta; order Diptera; family Culicidae; genus Aedes; species Aedes albopictus. Next base: position 409,784,571 of record NC_085137.1, read on the forward strand.
ACTAAAATTTTTCATTAATAAAATTAATATTGCAATATTTCAAATGTTTTCGTCTTAAACCAACGGTATTCCAAATAGGCTTCCAGGAAAAATATAAAAGTATAAGGATATTCAAAAATAAAATAAAAATAGAAAAATGAAAAACCAAAATTCACACAATCACGAATTGAAAAGAATCACCATCCAAAACATGTTTGAATCGATTTTAGATGACTAAAAATGATATTTGGATTAAAACAATGGGTATAAGAGGGTTAATACACCATTCAAAAAACTTTTGTAATCCTCTGTTTGTTGAGTATATAATTTATGAATGTAAAAGAGGTTAAGTTGAAAAATCGCAATCGTACCCGAGCAGAAGGGCATACCTTACAAATACCATGCGAAGAGCAACATGTGCTCTAAGACCTAAAATTGTTATTGCTGCGTTATTCTACGAAATGTTATGAGAACATCACTATAATAGTATTTTTTGGTTTAGCAGTGATAATAATCGAAGAACAAGATTTGCTATTACATCATGAAGTCATCGAACAAATGAAAAATTTAATAACAAGAAATGTTATTAGTTTGTTATTTAATAATTTTGGAATAACAAATACAACACTTGAAATTTTAGGTATGCATTCATTATTGAAATAACAAGACTTATTATTTTCTAGGTGTTATTTATACAAAATTTTTTTATTCGTTTTTGTTATTTTGCCTCTTATTACCACCTAGTGAAAAGCATATCAAGGTATGGTAGTATTTAAGATAAATACCTTGATATGTTATTCACTTGTTATTATCTTCTGCTCGGGTAACCATTCCTGCTTCGAGCAACAACGAATCATAACTTTTATTCAACTTCCATCTTCCGTTTCTTCCAATTAATTTACGCTTGGCGTGGAAAGTTGGATTCGGACAGAGCATAAGGTTCAACTCACAATTTATAAGTATTGGTGAAAGCGCCTACTGACTTTACAGAGAGTAAACAAACACTCCTGCACGCGGATGTGCAGATGAGGCAGGTTCGTTAGTGCATTTCATTTGTCTCTTTCCCATCTTCAACTTGTTTATCACGCTGTGCATATGACGCAAGAAATATGCACGCATAGGCAATGGGAGAATAAAAGAAACAGCAAACCAAGAAAAGCCACACCATGTATGTGCACTACATGGAAGTAAATACCGCGCCGGTTGGAAAGTGAAAAACGATTTTGTGCAGTTTTCGCGATTGTGTGGCTATCGCCGCGGACTTTTTCGTGATGTAGTGAATATTATTCCATTTGTGAAGCCGGTGAAACATTTTACACTTCGATTATGGAAGCAATTACGTTTCGAGAGGCAATTAAAAAGTGAGACTGTTCCCGGTAAGATAGTGCTAGTGAAATGGTGCGAGCTGGTGTGCGTTGGGGTGGAATTTGGAAAAGATAGCGCACAATTTATAAATTAGCAGTTTTGCAGTGAAATATTGTGAAAATGTTGTGTTTCTTGGTTTCAATGAAAAGGTAAGTGTCCTGGGCAAGCGTTGAAGCAAATTTTAAAATAACTCGATATCAGATAGTGGTGAAAATTCGAGCATTTCTTCATCTTCAATTGAAAACTCACACATGTGAGAAAATTAAGCAAGCATGTGTTAGAAAAACCAAACTGATTTCCCCCATAACACCAAATTAAGTCAATAATTCACCAACCTTGCACCACTCGCCAAAACTTCCAACCACATTTAATTACGAGCACCTTCATTAGGATTTTCTTCATATTGGTTTGCAGTGTACGCAGAATATGGCACCGCGTGCGAAAAATAGGCAACAAAGAAGGCACGGCAACAACGCTTTGTTTTTTTGTTAGCAGATAATGACAAAATCGCTCCCGAGTTTGTTCACAACAAAAACGGTAGGAATATTTGTCTCGTTTTATTCACATCGTGATTTTCGCATTGTTTTACAACTTAAACTCGACTCTGAGGATGGCAAGAGTCTTAATTCGTCCAAATGCTCATGCATTCGATGTTGTGGGTCGAAAATTTCAGAAGAAAAGCCGAAATATTGGCATACGCATGGCAAGCGATATTTGTTTTATTGCTCTCATCGTTTGACATGCGTTTGTTGCGGAGCGCCTTTGTTACCGACATGCACCGCTTAGGACAAAGCGTTTGTTTTTCGGCGTGATCCGTTTTTCGTACCCTGTGGTTTGACCTTTCGGCTTTCGGACATAGAACTTTTTGGACTTCTCCTTTCGAAATGAAGAAATCTATTACTACAGAGCCTGACCTAATTTTCTGCGCTCTCCGTGTCTTTTTCTCGACTGTTCCATTACTCAACCTTGTAGCCCCAGCATTCAGCTCCCAAGGCTCGGCCGTCCACAAACAAAACTCATTCTGCTGTTCTAGCCGTGGAGAAGCCTCTGGCCTGCTGTTGACCCACCTTCGCTTTATGTTCCTGGCTGGAAGGTGCGGCATCCCAGGCATCCTGACTGGGATTCTGGTTCAATCCAACAAAAAGCAACAACAACGACCACGGTGAATGACGTGCCAGATAGCATTGAACAACGATGACGTCAGAAAGAATCTTGTCCCACTTTTCGGCGCCGACGACGACGGGGTCGATGATGGCCTCCAGCCTCACCCACGCCACGCTCGCTGATGCTGTTGTAGGTAGTGAATAGTGCGGTCTCGCCGGGTGAGCCTTCTCGTTTCCGTCGTCGGTCGGTCGTCGGTGGATATGTAGATTCGATGATTTCGTGCCACACCGGTGCTGCGTACGGCGTGCACACGAGTACGGAAGGTTCACCAATGAGGGAATTGAAATATCTACAGCTCTCTCCGGTGTGGCTTCCTCTTTCAGGGAAATTCAGCACATGCTATGGTCCGGTGGATTGAGAATCCACGTGTCATTTAGCATGCACACGCACGTATTTACTTGGCATTGAAAGTGGGAAACCTTTTTTTTATCGGAAAAGAATAAATTCGATTGGTTATGCTGCTATTTGAAATTCGATTCCATGTTTTTCTTTTCTCGTTCACTGAAGCGACGTTTTCGTAGAAAACAGCACGCAAAATGACCTCAGTTTAAGAGACTGTAAACACGCAGCTGAAATATGATCGCTGAGGACAATAACAAAGTAGGCTCAGTGTACCAGTTATGGCTATAGGGCACTGCACTGTTTTGATTTTGTATGGGATTTTGACGTTTCTTGGCCTTGTTGTTTACAACGTTTCTGTAAGAGTGAAAGGGAAGGAGAGAATTTCATGCAGTGACCTATAGTACCTCAAATTGGCTATAGTTGATTTTAAACCTACACTGAACGAAAACCCCATCCCGAAATCGACTGATTTGTCCGACCATCCAGTCCAAATTAGCAAAATCGTGTTTTCGAATGACGAATCAGTCATACGGCAATCATCCTGAAAAGCGGATGACGACCATCTTATTCGTGTATGAGTCGACGCACGCTATGTGAATGAATATTAGTTGCAGAGCGAAGGCAACACAGATGCACCAAATTTATTCATCGAAAGCGTAACAAGTTCCTTATTCGTTATACCCGCGACATTGACGAATTGCGTAGCATGTCTTATTTCTGGATATGCCGCATTTTTGAAATGGGTGTTCGCGAGGGCACCCTGGCCACTAAGCAAATCATTTTTGAGAAGGGAAGCGGATATATGATTGATATCAATCGCTAAAAAACAAGGTCGCTCGACCATATGGTCGACATTCCATTTCCATATCGCTGTCACCCGATTTTAGGATGACATCATTCGGTCGGTGGACCATATGGTTTCCGACCGAATGTCGTTAAGGGGCGCGATCGTATCGCCTCTCAGGCGATCTTGGGCGGGGGTTTCCGTTCAGTGTATAAAGATGAAAAACAACCTAAAATATTGATAATACAAGATCACACTCACAAAAGATGAATGCAATAATTGAAACTTCACAATTTGTTAAAATTGTTACGGAAATAAATCATTTTCCTTATAATTTTGGCATCCTTGCACCCTATTTCGCCATAGTGTACCAGTTATGGCTAATCCCATAAGGAATGCATGCAAAAAGTGCGAAGTGGAACCGAAATAAGAAAATGTGTCCATAACTGGTACATGGTTCCTTTCATTGGCACACGCCATAATAAATACTAAAAGTAGTTTTGGCTGAGTTTGTTTATCTTCAAGTATAGAAACTACACAATCATTTGATATATTGGAAACATTCGTCGATCTTCTTCTTATTTATGTAGAAATAGTTTCCCTTAGGTAGTGCGATAACTGGTACAGGCACCCTATTTTTAATTTTTGGAGGACCAAAGCAGCGGTAGGAATGACTATGTCAGTATACAGCAGGGAGCAACAACGAGCCAACTATCACGTTGAGGGAGTTATTATTCCGTGTCGGGTATTTCCATTACTGCGACCAGTTTTTTTTTATCTATTGTGACATTGATTTTGAGGGAGTTTAGGATATTATCCAGTAGCTCAAGAACAATAAGTGAGCTGGTAGGGATAGTATATCGAAGCTGAACTCATCAAGATGGGCACGCAAAATTTTGCCACCTGTCTGCATCGGCTAATCTGGGATCTGCCCGAATCTGGGAAACCAAACAGCTAACGAAAGAGTGGAAGGAAGGGGTCATTTGCCCCATCTACAAGAAAGGTGTAATCTTAAGTCGTCTTCCACATAAAGTAAATGAGTTTGTGGGAAGTTATCGAGCCGGCTTCGTTGACGGCAGCTCGACAGCGGACCAGATCTTTACCATGCAGAAAATTCTCCGAAAATGTCGCGAATATAAGGTCCAAATGCACCACCTGTTCATCGACATCAAGGCAGAGTACGACAGCATTCACCGCAAAGAGCTATGAACGGACGAGAACGGTTTCTCCGAGAAGCTCACTAGACTGACAATACAGCGATGATGGACGGTCAAAAAAACTGTGTAAGAATTTCGAGCGAACTGTCTATCTCGTTCTAATTTCGTCGGGGACTAAGGCAAGGTGGTAGACTGTCAGACCTTCTGTTAAATATAGTTCTAGGGACTGGAAGGAGTTATGCGACAAGCCAGGCTCAACAGCTGGTGCATGATTTTCACAAAATCCGGTCAATTCGCCTGTTTTGCGGATGACATGGAAACGCCGACCCGCTTGAACAACGGACGACAGGCCTAGGCAGCAGTGCATAGTGTTACGATAGACGGGGACATTTACGAGATGAGGACTTCGTCTACCTCGGATTCTTACTAAGCGCAGACACCAACCACAGACAAACAGACGTAACACTTGCGAAATTTCCATCGACCACGCTTTTAACGATTATTTTGAATTTTCATAGTTGGGGCTTTCACAACCAGAGGAGCGCGCATCGTTTTTCTATGCGTTTGACGTTTCACACTAGCGCCTTCTGTTGACGATATTGCACAACACAGTGATTCGTGCAACTTTTCCACCAGGTTATGGTAGTGTGAACTGGGCGATGGATTTCCATGAAAATCGTTCGAGGTGTTACGTCTGTTTGTCTGTGCACCAACGTTAGTCGTGAAGTACGAAGACGCATCAATAGTGGAAGTCGGGCCTTCTATGGACTACAAAAGAATCTGTGATCGAAAAAGGTTCACCCTCGCAGACTTGTGGTTCTGTAGGGGCACGGTACCTGTGCATGAACCACGAGCTAGCATCCCTCTACAGTGAATCTAGCATCCGGAAGGTCAAATAAGCTGGAAGGACACGATGGTCAGGGCATGCTGTGAGAACGCCGGACAACAATACTGCAAAGCTGGTGCTCGCAAGAGATCCGCAGTTCCATTTCTTTGCACGCCGCTTCTTCCTGGCGGCCTTTTGTCTCCAGAAAGAGATGGGTCTGCTGTTTCTGCTTCTGTACGTAACGTCCCACGTTCTGCCGTGTTCCTTGTTACAATGCAACAGGACTGCCTGTTCTGCGGTCTGTTCTTCCACAATCCCTTTGCACTCTTCGTCGAACCATTCGTTCCTCGAACCAGCAGTACTCTAGTGGCCACATCGAGCTCGCCCTCACCTGGCAACACTGCCTTGAGATTCTGTGCTTAAACCCGCTGGGACCCCCTTCTGAGACTCTCTGCGTTAGCGAATCGTCCGTAGTATCACGCCACCTGTGGCACCAATCAGCAGGTGGGCTGCATCGAGTGCACGGTCAGCACTTTGATGTCATAAAAGAGCGACGACAGCGTGGCCCGTCCTCTTTCTTCAGCGAGTTTGGAACAACACCGGTGGTGCAAGCGTAGTTAGTGTGAATAAAGTTTGTGCTAGGTTAAAATTAGTGTTTTTCAAAAAGTAAGTGAAGTGCTTCACATCCCTAACTCTGAGACCCCTTGAAACCCCTTGGGATCCTCCTGATACGCTCCTGAGATCTCCTCGGACCTTTCTAAAATGTCCCTGAAATTTATTGATACCCCGTGAAACTCCCTGAAACGCACCTGAGACCCTCTGAAAGTTCCCTGAATCTCCCTTTGAAGCGTCCCAAATGCCAAACGCCTCCCCCAGAGCCCCCTAATACCCAATAAAAAGCTCCTTTGAAGCATTCCTGAACTCCACTGAGGCTGTCTTCAGCGCCCCTGAAGCGCCCTAAAATTCCTAGAACTTCATGAAACTCCCCTGAAGACCCCTGCAACGCACAGTGGCGGGGCTCCATACAAATGTTGGGCAAAACCTAAAACTTTCTTCAAGAGCGCTGAAATTCACATGTCTAGACAATTTGGGTGCGCTGAATCTATTTCTGGCATCAAAATTTACATAACTTTCATGATTTGTGTTTAAAAGTAGGTTTTGATGTATAAAAATAACCTTATTTTTAATTAAAATAATAAAAAGCTTATAATGAATAAGTAGGCATCATGTTTGTTTGTTTTGAAATATAGTTATAGTGCTCTATGTACTGCGATAAGGTTGGATAATATGTTAATCTGCATAGTTTTTCCCATGAAGCATGTAGAATTGTAAAAAAATGCAAGTTTACAAGGCAATATTGCTACACTCTTTTTACTAAGTGAGGGTTACATTCTATTCATCATCTACGATTGTTACACAGCGAAAATAACAATGACGATACCTCATACCACATCTAGGTAGAACAAAAATCGACAATACAAGCTCACAACATAGACAAACAGACATCTCACTCTACTCACTTCCCATTGATCCTCTTATTAACGGTTAATTCGAATAATGGGTAGTTCGTAAATCGTACGCTCATGGCGCTCGTATCATTTTTGCTCCTGTTTGACGTTTGTTCACTACCGCCACCTAGTTAGGAGATTGCGAAACATTGGCATTAATTGGCATTGAGCGATTATGTTCTCGTGACCATTATTTGAATCGCAATTTGTTCGAAATGATATGTCGGTTTGTCTGTGGTTCCCATTTCAGTGGCTTTTTGAGTCAATCATTATTGTTATTAATATCGTCGAATTGCCGAAAAAGTATTTTAGCAAATGAAACCTTGTATGATTAGTTGATAAAATAATAAATAATAAAATAATATGCAAGGTACATTCGTTTTTGAATTTACAAGAAATCTGTTATTTCATTATATCTATCAAAAGGTAAACTACAGAATTGATAGATACTCACTTTAATATGATGGAGAAAAAAACAGTCTATCACATAAACCATTCAATAACTGCTGTGTTGTATCTGCTCATAAATGCTCTTGCTGAACACAGTACAAACGTAATGCTGTCTCAAGATATCGAATGCGCGACAATGAGCAGATTCAAACCCCTCCCAGTCCATTCTACCTAAGTGATAACGCAACAAATCAATATACTACAATAATTATCATATTCAGGACGAAATTAAAAAAAAAAAATTTATATGTTTTCGTTCGAAAACAAAATTCAAAAATTTTCGTCTATTCCGCAACCATGCGTCTCCATTACAATTTTTTTTTTCAAAAATGTAAATTTTTCGTTCTTAGCGCAGTTTTGCGCAGACAGTGACGTATATCCCCAAAAACTAGACAAAATTTGGGGTTAGATGCAACACACCTGATCGTTCCGAACTGTTTCATTAAAAAGTACTTGACCAATTTAGCCTGAATTTAATATCAAAAAAATCAGTGAAAGTTACATTTTTTGAATGGTCTTATAAGACAACAAATATAAGCTAAGATCAAGTTTGAATGTTGTAATGCTAAGGTTGAATTTATCCCAAAACAGTAACAAAATTCATAGATTTCAATATCAGCTGTATGTTATACACTGCGGCATTGAAATTATGGTTTGAAATTATGATGATAAAAACAAATTATTCGATACTTAAATTTCCAACTTTGAAAAATTCCCCTGGACTCAATTTTGATCCAATTGACTTGAAATTTTGGATTTTTCTTAGTTGAAGTATTTATAATAAGAGAAAAATATCAAAGCAATGAAATTTTGTGATCAAATTTTGAGGTTTTGTCCGGCCTCCGGCCACTGTGCAACGCTGCTAAGAACCCCTGAGACCCCCAAGCAACAAACATGGTTACAAAACAGTGACGGCAGCGTATGTGCGAAGTAAGCCACTGTGAGCATCTGTGCAACCCTTACATACGCTTCCGTCACTGTTTTGTAACCATGTGTGTTGCTTACTTACCTTACCGATCAGGCTAAGGCCGGGGTGGCCTCTGCTGTACATAGTAGCCGCCTCCATTCCACTCGGTCCATGGCTGTTTGTCTCCAGTTCCGCATTCTGCGTAGGGTCCGCAGATCGTCCTCCACTTGGTCGACCCACCTAGCTCGCTGCGCTCCACGTCTTTTTGTACCGGTCGGATGACTCTCGAGAACCATTTAAGTCGGGTTGCTATCCGACATCCTGATGACGTGACCCGCCCACCGTAGCCTCCCGATTTTCGCGGTATGGACGATGGTTGGTTCTCCCAGCAGCTGATGCAGCTCGTGGTTCATTCGCCTTCTCCAAGTCCCGTCTTCCATCTGCAATCCGCCGTACGCAACACCTTCCGTTCGAATACTCCAAGGGCGCGTTGGTCCTCTGCACGTAGGGTCCATGTTTCGTGCCCATAGAGGACGACCGGTCTAATCAACGTTTTGTAGATGGTTAACTTCGTGTTACGGCGAACTTTATTCGATCGTAGAGTTCTGCGGAGTTCAAAATAGGCACGATTTCCTGCCACAATGCGCCTCTGAATTTCTCTGCTGGTGTCGTTGTCGTCGGTCACCAGTGAGCCCAAGTACACGAATTCTTCAACCGCCTCGATTTCATCACCGTCGATATGAATTCGGGGTGACGGGCGCGGTGATTCCTCCCTGGAGCCCATTGCCATCATGTTCTTTATCTTCGACACATTAATGACTAATCCGATTCGCCTGGCTTCACTCTTTAGTCGGATGTACGTTTCCGCCATCGTCTCAAATTTACGAGCAATAATATCAATATCTTCGGCGAAACCAAGCAGCTGAACGGACTTCGTGAAAATCGTTCCACTCGTGTTTATCCCCGCTCTTCTTATTACACCCTCCAAAGCAATGTTGAACAGCAAGCACGAAAGATCATCACCTTGCCGTAACCCTCTGCGAGATTCGAAGGGACTCGAGAGTGTCCCTGATACTCGAACTACGCATATCACTCGATCCATCGTCGCCTTGATCAACCGTATCAGTTTATCCGGGAATCCGTATTCGTGCATAATCTGCCATAGCTGTTCTCGATCGATTGTATCATACGCCGATTTGAAATCGATGAACAAGTGATGTGTGGGCACGTTGTATTCACGGCATTTCTGCAACACCTGGCGGATGGTGAACATCTGGTCCGTTGTAGCGCGTTCACCCATAAATCCAGCCTGATATTGCCCCACGAAATCTCTTACAATCGGTGATAGACGGCGGCATAAAATTTGGGAGAGTACCTTGTAGGCAGCGCTCAGTAGTGTGATCGCGCGGTAGTTCCCGCAATCCAACTTGTCGCCCTTTTTTGTAGATGGAACACACGATACCTTTCATCCATTCCTCCGGTAATACTTCCTCCTCCCAAATCTTGGTAATACCCAGTGTAGTGCTCTCACCAGTGCTTCTCCACCGTATTTTAGAAGCTCGCTTGGTAGTTGATCTGCCCCAGCGGCTTTGTTGTTTTTCAACCGGCCAACCTCCTCCTCAATCTCTTGAAGGTCAGGGGCCGGAAGTCGTTCGTCCTGTGCACATACTCCTAGATCTGTTACCACGCCACCTTCGGTACTTGCAACGTCGCCATTGAGGTGCTCATCGTAATGCTGCCGCCACCTCTCGACCACCTCACGCTCGCTCGTGAGAATATTCCCGTGATTATGTCGACTTGTGGCACAAAGCCTGTGCGCGAGCGGTTCAGCTTCTCGTAGAACTTTCGTGTGTCCTTAGCGCGGTACAGCTCTTCCATCGCTTCGCGATCTCGTTCTTCCTGCTGGCGCTTCTTCATCCGGAAGACTGAGTTCTGCCTGTTCCGCGCCTGTTTGTAACGTGCCTCATTCGCTCTCGTACGGTGTTGCAGCATTCTCGCCCAAGCTGCATTCTTCTCGTTTTTCAACTGTTCACATTCGCCGTCGTACCAGTCGTTTCTGTGATTCGGAGTCGCGAAGACTAGTGCTGTAGCCGAGGTATTACCTATGGCAGATCGGATGTCCCTCCAGCCATCTTCAAGTGTAGCTGCGCCAAGCTGCTCTTCCGTTGGTAGGGCCTGCTGCGCGTAGTCTTGAGCCACTTCTACGTTACGAAGTTGCTCGATGTTGAGCCGCGGCGTTCGACTTCGACGCGTGGTGATAACTGTCGAAAGTTTTGAGCGCATGCATACAGCGACTAAGTAGTGATCCGAATCTATATTCGCACTGCGGTATGTGCGGACGTTGGTTATATCTGAGAAGAATTCACCGTCGATTAGAACGTGGTCGATTTGGTTTTCTGTTTGATGGTCGGGTGATCTCCAGGTGGCTTTGTGGATATCTTTGCGAGGGAAGAAGGTGCTTCGGACTACCATACCACGGGAGGCTGCAAAGTTTACGCATCGCTGGCCGTTATCATTCGATACGGCGTGCAGGCTGTTTCGCCCGATTACCGGTCTGTACATTTCCTTCCTTCCTACCTGCGCGTTCATGTCGCCGACAACGATTTTCACGTCACGCGGCGAGCAACCATCTTATGTTTGTTCTAACTGCGCGTAGAACGCTTCTTTCTCATCATCGGGTCTCCCTTCGTGTGGGCAGTGGACGTTGATGATGCTGTAGTTGAAGAAACGGCCCTTAACTCTTAACATGCACATCCTTGCGTTGATCGGCTGCCACCCGATCACACGTTGTCGCGAAGGCTCGATGCCCGCTTTTCCACACTTTCTGTCCAGTCCAACAAAGTTTCTGCAACGCCACGATGTCGAAGTTGCGGGGATGTAGTTCGTCGTAGATTATCCTGTCACATCCTGCGAAACCTAGTGACTTGCAATTCCATGTTCCAAGTTTCCAATCGTAGTCCTTATTTCGTCGCGTGGGTCTTTGCCTATTGTATCGAGTCGTATTTTCTCCTATGTTATTCGCAATGGGGATTTTTACGGTTGGCTTATTGGGCCTACGCCAACACTCCTGTCTCGCCGGAGGGCGATCGTGCCAGTTCTGTTTAACGTCCCAACCAACACTGGGACGACCACGCTGATGGGGCTAGTTGGGCGTGGTGCAGCGTTTCTTACTCAGCCGCTGTTTGAGCCGCACCTCCTTGGTTAACAGACACTCGGATCGTACCTCCTCAATCTAGCTGAAGTCAGAAGGACAACAGTGCCCAGGCTGCACTACCAGTTAAGCACACAACTCTTAGCTGGCGGTCTTTGTCATCGCTTGACCCGTGGAAGCATGAGGTAGGAACTTGTGAGGACCAGAGCTATATTAGACGCTCTCCTTATCGACTCACCGTTTTGTGTTGCTTGGGACCCCTTGAAACGACTCTAAGACCTCCTGGAGCCCCCAGGAAACCCATAAAACCCAATGAGATAACTCTGAGACCACATGTTACCCTCTGAAACCCCCTGGGATCCCAAAAAACGCCCATTGCATTTCATGGTACCCCCTGAAAATCCTTGAAGCTTCCGTGGGACTTCCTAAGAAGCGTATCTGAGGCCACTTGGAAGCTTCTCTAAACGCCCTAAGATGCATTGATGCGTCAATAAGGCCTCCTAGAACCCTCCTAAATCACCTGGGATGACTTTAAGACTCCCTTAATGACCCTTGAGTTTCCATGAGACGCCCTGAAGCCTCCTTGGATTCTCTCAAACGCCCCTGAGATTTCCTGGTACCCCCTGAAATCGCCATAAAAGCCCATGAGACTCCCTGAAACGCCCCTGAGTTCCTCTGAAACATCCCTGAGTTCCTCTGAAGCCTTTCCAAGGCCACCTGGAACTCCTTGCGGCCGCTTGAAGTCCGTTTAGGCTACATGGAACCTTCCTGAAATCTGCAGAAACTTTGAAAACCCCCAGAGCCCCTAAGCTCACTTTAAACGCCCCTGAGACCTCCTTCAGCCCCCTAAAACCCTCAGTGATCCGCTTGAAACACCCATGAGATCTCCTCGTTCCTCTTAAAACCCTCTATAACGCCCTTGAGATCCTCTTGAACTTCCCTGGAACTTCCCCCACCCCTTAGGCCGCCAGGAAGCCTCCTGTAAAACCGTAGCCGTACGGCTAGAGGCGTCAGTCTTCTGGTGTTTCGTAAGCCTCACAGTGTGGGTTCGATTCCCGCTCCAGTCGAGGAAAACTTTGCGTCAAACGGAAATTTCTTCACTGGGCCACTGGGTGTTATATAACACACATATGTGTGTTGTCCGTTGTCTAATGATAAGCTTGTTCAGTTTGTACAACCTCTGGTTAAAGACAGTTTATTAAACATAGCACTTTCAAGTTCCACGAAGTTCAGATAAGACCCAGACAACCAGTAATCGTATAAGATGTTGCATAATATGATAAGAAGGAGGCCATATGCGTGCATGCCTCCATTTAGGCGTATGTAAAATGTACGCATATCGCCTCCACTTAAACATCTTATGCAACATCTTATACGATTACAGGTTGGCTGGGGATAAAGCGGCTTGATAGCTCCATAAGACGCTACTGTGAGCTTTGTCAAAACTTTCAAACTCATAGATGTTCAGTTCAGTAGAATTGTTTTTCAAGGTTTAAGCATATTCCAATAAAGGACAAATATGAATTTATCAAATCAATGATTATAAGGTTTAAATAAAACAAAAAAAAATATGCCGCCCACTCGATCCGAACCGATAGTCGCTGAGTGAGAGCCCTACGCTCTACCACACAGTACAGTAGTGAAGTTAGCTTGATATTGTTAAGTGTACCCAAGACAACATCTAAAAATAAGTTGGTCGGTTTCGCCTTTTTATCTTTTTTTTATTCGTTTTATTTTCCATCCGCTTGTCGAGCGTCTAAAAATAAATTCCCAAGCTGCTGCAGGAGCTGCCGTCACCAACACAATCACATTCCGGTTTTGTTAATGGCAAAAGTGTAGCAGTTTAAAACAATCCACTATTTCATGTTGAAACTACCAAACCTCTGTTTGTTTAGTACAAACTGTCAAAAATTTCGGCAAAAGAAAATATTTGTATCATCAAACAATGGAACAGTTCAGTTCAAACTAGAAATCAGTTTGTCGTTATAGTAAACTGAAAAGTCGCTTGATTTGAGCTAGAATTTATTTGAGTTTACAATTTATTTCTCTGCACACTTAAAACAGAATGCCGAGATCGGCTGTGCGGATCTCAGTTAAAGTTCATTTGCTGAAATTTCGGTTAAACGCTTGACGTTTAATGTTTGATGATAGCGGCACCCATGGGTGCTGCTATGAATAAACTTGACTTTTTGCTGATATCTCAGTTAAATTGCGATTGCCGAGCGCTCGGCTGTGCGGATCTCGGCAAAAGAATGAAAATTAGCCGAGCTCAACTGAGTGTGTGCGTGTTTAAGTCCCTGCATTGCCAACTTGTCAAAATGTCTACATGTGCAGTATTGTTCCATTGTTGTTGAGTTCTGTTTCCTTAATCAATTTGTGAGAAACCTATCTTCTTCGATAACTTAAAGAAACTAGAAATATGTAATTAATGAGACATTCTCAAGAACGTTCTGTTTTTGTTTATTCGACCAATAAGGAAACATTGCGATTACATTGATTACATCTATGGAAAATGTTCAGTTCTGCCCGATTGTTATCCTGCCATGAGCGACAATTCATCGAACTGCTATTCTCTGGAAGATAAGTCCTTACAAACACTCACCTTTGTAACAGTCACGGATGACAACCACATTCCTTGAATGCCACTAATATCCTCGTCACAGCGAAACTAATGAATTCGATGTAAAACGTGCGACGTCTGGTCTAGATGTAATGTAATGCTCCTCAAGTCCATTTTGCTGAGGTAGTCCCCATGGATGGAGGAAGGACAACTGATGGGAAACATTGTTCGCTTGTTAGGGTAGCTCAATTCAAGGAAACGTGTAACGATGTTTTGTGAGAATTTCCTGTGCTCGCTTGGAAACACGATGCTTGTCATATAAAACAAGTTATGAACAAGTCCATGTAATAGGGAAGATAAACGTTCAAAAAGAGCTTTTAGTTTGGATGTTTTGTTATGAAAATACAATATATGAGGATATGAGACAATGTATTTCACTGCATGAAGAAATTTATTATGACTTCACATGAATGTACACTTTCAATGAAACATATTCCAATCAAGAAATTCCCATTTTCTTCTTCAAACTAACTCAACACAAAACATATGTATATCCAATGTCAATTCGCGTTCTACTATTATTATCCTCATTACAGTAATTTTCAAACCCCGGGCTGGTTTGTCTAGCGATGATATTGGAATCGTTTATAAATTACGTAACGCACGAGAGGGGAAGGAATTTACTGTATTGTTACGGTTCATACAAAGTTAAAATATTCATACGTGGAGAGGGAACGGGTTTAAAATGGCCAAATTTAACGTTACGCAATATTTGGACGAACCCACCATTCTGGCAAAACATCTCGGTTACGCAATTTCATCCGCGATTTCGCCAAGAAGCCCACCCACATGCACCCCCAATTAGGCTGCTTCCGGGTGATGTGTCCTCGGAAAAATCGCGACGAACCTGCTGATCCTGGAACCATTACACAGGAATAGAAAATAAACAAAGCAATTAAGTAATAATACACAGTGAAATTCGAAACTCGGATCGCAGTATGCTTGGGATGGATTGGTTTCACGTTGCTTCGGAAATGCGTCGGTCGGGCATTATTTATTGCGATGCGACTGATTGCGAAACGAAATAAGGCACCATACCGACGACTGCCGGCGATCGTCGAGAGTTTTCTGTGCTAAATTTCTGCTTAAGAATATGCGGCAAAATGAATGCACAGACAAAAAGAAATTGCTTTTCGAAAATTTGCTATCCAAGTTATCATAAAAAACCCGATTTAATCCACCTATGGTGAACAGAACCCTTCTTACACTTATTAAAATTATTGTTGTATTATTTGTAGTTAACATATTTGTTTTGTGGAATTGACCAAAAGTTCTAGAAAATATTGTGGATTTGGCATCTAGTGGATTGGTTTCCAAAATCATGGACCATGGACTAAACTACCAGAAATGCCAGACACTTCCTAGAGTCTTGTATGGAATGTTTAAAAAATAGCTTACATATTCTGGAATTTTGTATCTTTTATTAACTGCTAAAAGATCTTGAATCGATTAACAAATGGGTAAGAAAATCAGCGAGATACACTTTGTCTAAATCAGTCAATTAAATTAGCTCCGAAGTACTTGGTATTCATGGTTATGGTGTGAAAACGACAAAAATGATATATCTACTAAGTTAATCAGTTTTGGCATTAGCTAGTTATTTTGGCTGTCTGGTTCTTCAAAGCTTTCATTTAACATATTGTTAGTTTCCATAAAATTTCTGTGTATTTGTAATTTGTTATTTATAATTTTGTTGAAAACAATAACCTGCTAGTATACACTTTGTATGAGGTCAGCATCATTTATTAAAACATAATTTCCCATAGACTGGTCAAAAACAAATGCAAGATAACAAGTGAATATAATAAAAAAAGAATTTATTAAAATACTCTTCGTAAGATGGGTAACTCTCGCTGAGACCGTCCCACTATTTACACCATGTCTTCAAAAATGTTTAAGGTGGCGATTTTCTGAAAGTCCTCCCCAAAAAAGTAAGGAAAATGCATTTGGTTAATCAAATTGGTGGACCCCCCGTTAGTTAGAGCCACAAGCATTTTGGCGGACCCCTCGATTTTTGTCAATTGTTGGTTCATTTAAACCGTTATAACTCGAAAGTTTCGCCAGAAACCACCTAAAAACTATAGGTTGTTGAAAAGAGAGAAGATAGGGCTACTATTTACAGTTATAAAAAGTTGGGTCGGCCATATTGATTTTGGCCGCCATCTTGGATTATTAAACCAAAACTGTTTTTTCACCATGTTGGCAACCACCGATTTTCAAAATTTTTGCGTCAATCGAAAGCGGGGACATATTTACACAACATATCAAAAATTTAGAGATGTATCTTTTTCCTATCGGAAGTTATCTGCACTTTTGTGAATCATGCCACTTTTGCGCACTGGGCCAGGTGCCGATTGTTTACATAAATGCAGCGTTATTTCACAGTGTTTACGAACATTTATTCTAAATCTGAATCCACTAATGAAAAGTTGAAAGTTTCAGCTTTTCAAAACACCAAAAAAGTTTAAAAAGCAATGCCCGCATCGTTGAGAAACAGTTAAAAATGAGAACGATCCTCCGATTTGCACTAATTTTGCTGCAGGTGCGTTTGTGTATACAAGCAGGCGCCAACTTTGATGCTGTTGCGTGTCATTGCCGGTGCGCATGGAAATGTATGGAGAAAGCCTTTCATGATTTACAAAAGTGCAGATAACTTTTGATAGGAAAAAGATACATCTCTAAATTTTCGATATGTTGTGTAAAAATGTCGCAGCTTTCGATTGACGCAAGAAATTTGAAAATCGGTGGTTGCCAACATGGTGAAAAAAATGTTTTGGCACATAAATTCAAGATGGCGGCCGAAATCAATATGGCCGACCAAACTTTTTATAACTGCAAAGAGTACCTCTATCTTTTCTCTTCCCAACAACCTATAGTTTTAAAGTGGTTTCTGGTGAAACTTTCGAGTTATAACGGTTCAAATGAGCCAACAATTGACCAAAATCGAGGGGTTCACCAAAATGCTTGTGGCTTTAACTAACGGGGGGTCCACCAATTTGATTAACCAAATGCATTTTCCTTACTTTTTTGGGGAGGACTTTCAGAAAATCGCCACCTTAAACATTTTTGAAGACATGGTGTAAATAGTGGGACGGTCTCAGCGAGAGTTACCCAGATATCTCAGTAATCAAATGTCGAATCGAAATAAAATTTCAGGGCCTTATTCAAGGATATTGTAGCTTTCATTTGGTGCTTAGAGAACCCAAATCGGTTGACAGATGGCTGAGATATTTATTATGGTACCCTTGGTCCAAAATCTCTCAAAAAGTTAACCTGTATTACTCCCAAGTACTCTTTGAAAGATATCTCGGTAATCAAATGTCCAATCCTAACGAAATTGTATAGGGTTCTACTAGAATGTTGTAGCTTTCATTTGGTGCCAGGATAACCAAAATCGGTTGACAGACGGCTAAGATATTTATTATTATACAATTGGTCAAAAATCTCAAAAAGTTTAGTTGTATAAATCCAAAGTACTCTTCGAAAGATATCTCTGTAATCAAATGTCCAATCGAAATAAAATTTCTGGGTGATCTACTAGGATGCTGTAGCTTTCATTTGGTGCCAAGAGAACTTAAATCGATTGACAAACGGCCGAAATATTTATTATGATACACTTGGTCAAAAATCTTAAAAAGTTTAGAAGTATGACTCATAAGTACTCTCGGTAACCAAACGTCCAATCGAAAAAAAATCAATAGCGTTCTACTAGGATGTAGTAGCTTTCATTTGCTTCCAAGAGAACTCAAATTGGTTGACAGTCGGCTGAGAAACGTGCGTGACTTTTTTTTGTAACGCACATACACACACACACACACACACACACACACACACACACACACACACACACACATACACACACACACACACACACACACACACACACACACACACACACACACACACACACACACACACACACACACATACACACACACACACACACACACACACACACACACACACACACACACACACACACACACACACACACACACACACACACACACACACACACACACACACACACACACACACACACACACACACACACACACACACACACACACACACACACACACACACACACACACACACACACACACACACACACACACATAGAGGCAGCAGGGACAGGAGTCCAGGGGCTTGACGAACCCCCCCCCCTTCTGCGAGTCGGGTGGAAGCTTGGGAGTTTTCCTAAGCGAAAACCGTTCACACACCCGTGTGGATTACCACCTTTGGCTCTTCCTTCGGGGAGTGACCGAGCTTCTGGCTTCCAGACAGCTCAAGCGGAGGATGCCTAGGATGTGGTGGGGTTTCAACAGTGGGCTCTGTTGGATCCTCATAAAAAGCCACACATCTGCAAGCAACTCCGTACAAGCGACCTGGTACCGCTTTCAAAGTGCCTTAGCCCAAACACCCGGAGTGCCAACCGACACATCAGGATGGATGCCAGTAACATCCTGATTATGGCATACTGGTCAACGCAAACGACAACGGACTACGGATTATGGATCGGATGGCGATGATGGGCTGACATTCGTGCTGTTCTGTTCCCTGAGTAAGGAAGGGTGACACCTACTTGAAACGGCGAGCGGGCTAACAGTACGTTTGCCTCCGTCCCATTAAAACCTTGGCAGGCCTCCAGGTACGTTCAATACTCGCACCAACAAAGGTGGGTAGTAGGCTCAGATGGAACATTCCTGACCTACGCTGATCCGGCTCTGGACACGTACCCCATGAAGGTACGCGTTCAACCCTCGCTTGGCCTCCCTGCTTTGCAAAGATAACCAAGGGATCATAAGCGGCTATACTACAACGAGTGGAGATAGCGGCCCGGAGTGGGGACCCAACAAAATGGAGAATCTAACGAATATCGAAGTCGAGGAGGACGCGAACGCGTTCCGAAGAAGCGAGAGGATGCAGAGATCACCATTGACACCGCTGGAAACCGCAGCGATCGCTACCAGTAGCACAATCCGAAGCGAGCTCCAAGGAAACCAACAGGAGCTAGGGTCTTCGAACCAGCGAGTGTTCACACCGACGCCGAAGAGCAGTGCTGCTCAAGAGTCGGGTTTGGGTGAGGTGAGGAAGAAGGTGAACGAACTGTACGAGTTTGTGAAGGACAGACACAACGTGCACCTGAAAATTAAGCAGATGGTGACGAACATCAAATCTGCTGTTATAGCTGCCGAACGAGAGCAAAAGGCACTCAGATTGAGAGCTGAAACAGCTGAAAAGGCTGTAACGGAAGCTGCAGGAAGAGCTACGGCGGAAACTCGGGAGACGCCTAAGAGTCACCGCTCGGAGAAAAGAGGTAGGGACACGCCTGGAGACGAGGAAGTCCCGAAGAAGCAGAAGAACGATCAGTCGCGCGTCGACAATCAGAGAAACGATGGCAGAGACAGTGGATGGCGCACCGTTGAAAGCCAGCGAGTTAAGAAGAAAAAGCGAAAGGAAAAAATAGAAAGGAAGACGGAACCGGAAAAGAAAGATAAACTTCGGCCATCTAGGAGGAAAAGCAGAGGTGATGCCCTCATAGTCGAAGCGAGCGACAAGACAACGTATGCTGCGCTTCTCAGGAAGGTGAGGGAGGATCCGGACCTTAAGGAGTTGGGCGAGAACGTGGTTAAGACACGGCGCACGCAGAAAGGCGAGATGATCTTCGAGCTAAAGAAAGATCCAGCTGTTAAGAGCCTGGATTACCGGGAACTCGTCGCGAAATCCCTGGGCAGCGATGCAAATGTCAGGGCTCTTTCACAGGAGGTGGTGATCGAGTGCAGGGATCTGGATGCGGTCACGACAGAAGAGGAACTGAGATTTGCCCTAACCGAGCAGTGTAAGCTGGATGTTCCGGTGCAAATTCGGTTAAGGAAAGCGTTTGGAGGCACCCAGACGGCGGCGATTCGCTTATCGGTTGACGCTGCAAACAAGCTGGTGGAGATCGGCAAGATAAAAGTTGGTTGGGCGGTGGGCACTCTGAGAGCCACTCCTCGAGTTGCTAAGCAGATGGAGAGATGCTTCCGGTGTATAGAGTTCGGTCACCAGGCGAGAAGCTGCAAGGGCCCTGACAGGTCCACAGTGTGCTGGAGATGCGGCGGAAGTGGTCACGTTGCTCGAGACTGCACGAAGCAACCGAGGTGTATGTTCTGCAAACCGGAGGACGGAAACGATCATTCGACGGGTGGCTTCAAATGCCCGATGTACAAGAAGGCGAAGGAAGGTCAACAATGACAATGATGGAGATAACGCAAGTGAATCTCAATCATTGCGATGCAGCACAGCAACTGTTGTGGCAGTCGACAACGGAAACCAAGTGCGACGTCGCAATAATTGCAGAGCCGTACCGAGTTCCTATCAATAACGGTAACTGGGTGGCGGATAAAGCAAGGATAGCGGCAATCCAAGTTACAGGCGGGTTTCCCATTCAAGAAGAAGTGGATAACGATCATGAAGGTTTTGTTATCGCCAAGATCAACGGTGTCTTTGTGTGCAGCTGCTATGCGCCCCCAAGGTGGACCCCTGAGCAATACAATCGGATGTTGGATCTACTAACTGATAAGTTGATAGGACGTGCGCCGGTTGTTATCGGCGGGGACTTCAACGCTTGGGCGGTGGAGTGGGGAAGTAGGCTGACCAACGCAAGGGGTTACTGTCTGCTGGAAGCCTTAGCGAAGCTGAATGTTAAAGTGTGTAATGAAGGCTCTGTGAGTACATTACGTAAGGACGGACGAGAATCCATTATTGATGTGACGTTCTGCAGCCCGTCGCTGATGAACAACATGAACTGGAGAGTAAGCGAAGAATACACGCACAGTGACCATCAGTCCATCCACTACAGCGTCGGTCGGCGGATCTCCGCTCTGCCGAGCACCCGGAGGACCTGCGAAAGGAAGTGGAAAACGAAGCAGTTCGACAAGGAGCTTTTTGTCGAGGCACTTCGGACAGACAGCGACACTCCCGCTATGACCGCTGTGGAACTAACGGAAGCAGTAGCGAGGGCATGTGATATTACTATGCCCAGGAAACTCGAACCGAATAACCGCCGGCGTCCAGCTTACTGGTGGAATGAAACGCTCAGCACCCTACGTGCTGCCTGCCTTAAAGCTAGAAGACGATTTCAAAGAGCAAGATCCGAAGCGAGCAGAGAGGAACGCAAGGTGATTTTCCGCCAGGCCAGGACCGCTTTCAAGCGGGAGATTGCTCTGAGCAAGGCCAATTGCTTCAAGGAGCTGTGCAGAGAAGCAGACGCCAATCCCTGGGGACAAGCTTATCGCGTCGTGATGGCGAAGATCAAGGGCCCAGCTACACCAGCTGAAATGTGCCCTGAAAAGCTGGAGGTAATTGTGAACGGCCTCTTTCCGAATCACGGTTTAACCACATGGCCACCTACGCCGTACGTCGACGGGGTGGAAGTAGCTGCCGGCGCAAACCGGGTGTCTAACGAGGAACTCCTTACAATAGCCAAAGGACTAAAAGTGAAGAAAGCCCCTGGTCCAGATGGTATCCCCAACATGGCATTGAAAGCGGCGATCGAAGCGTTTCCGGACATGTTCAGGATAACGATACAGAATTGTCTGTTGGATAGCTACTTCCCAGACATTTGGAAGATCCAGAAGCTGGTGTTGCTGCCAAAGCCTGGCAAGCCGCCAGGAGACCCAGCATCGTATCGACCGATATGCCTGCTGGATACGCTTGGCAAACTCCTGGAGAAAATCATCCTGAACAGGCTGATAAAGTGTACGGAAAGCGAGAGCGGTCTGTCTAATAGGCAGTTCGGGTTTCGGAAAGGGAAGTCGACTGTGGATGCAATCCGGACAGTCATTGCGAATGCGGAGAAAGCCTCAAAGCAGAAGAGAAGAGGTAATCGTTACTGCGCCGTGGTAGCTATAGACGTGAAGAACGCATTCAATAGCGCCAGCTGGGAAGCCATCGCCACTGCACTACATAACATGAGGGTCCCTGACTATCTGTGCAAGGTTCTGAAAAGTTACTTCCAGAATCGAGTCTTGGTCTACGAGACAAATCAGGGTCAGAGGTCGGTTAGAGTCACGGCGGGTGTGCCACAGGGCTCCATACTCGGCCCAACGTTGTGGAATATTATGTATGACGGAGTGTTAAGACTTGAACTACCCGGAGGAGTCGAGATCGTCGGTTTCGCGGATGACGTCGTCCTTTCGATAACCGGTGAGACCCTGGAAGAAGTAGAGATGCTGACGGCGGAGACGATCGGTTCCATCGAGGCCTGGATGAGTGAAGTAAAGCTGCGGTTGGCTCACCATAAGACAGAGGTAGTGCTAGTCAGCAACTGTAAAGCAGTTCAACGGGCCGAAATTAACGTCGGCGGACAGGTTATCCCGTCAAAGCGTGCGTTAAAACACCTGGGCGTGATGGTGGACGACCGATTGAATTTCAATTGCCACGTCGACTATGCCTGTGAGAAGGCAGCGAAAGTTGTTAATGCTGTATCGAGGATTATGCCGAACATCGGTGGACCGAGCAGCAGCAGCAGACGTCTTCTGGCGGGAGTATCCTCTTCGATACTTAGATACGGAGTTCCGGCCTGGGCTACAGCGCTGAAACTGAAACGGAATCGAACAAAACTTTCGAGCACGTTCCGGCTCATGGCTATTCGTGTGGCGAGCGCGTACAGGACGATATCGTCGGAAGCAGTCTGCATCATCGCCGGGATGGTTCCCATACACATCACCCTGGCAGAGGATGTAGAGTGTTACTGGAGAAGAGGCACTGCAAACGTGAGGAAGACAATCAGAGCGGACTCGTTGGCTAAGTGGCAGCAAGAGTGGAATGACGCGGAGAAGGGTAGATGGACCTACCGGCTTATCCCAGATGTGTCGGTATGGATGTCCAGAAAACACGGAGATGTGAACTTCTACCTAACACAGTTCTTGTCAGGTCATGGATGCTTCAGACAGTATTTGTATCGATTCGGCCATGCAGAGTCCCCATTCTGTCCGACATGCCCAAACAACGAGGAGACACCGGAGCACGTGATATTCGACTGTCCGCGATTTGAAGAAGTACGTGGTGACATGCTAGCAAGCACTGCTGGAAATCTGAGTCCCAACAACGTAGTAGAGAGAATGTGTCAGGACGAAACCGTATGGAATGCGGTGAACAGAGCGGTCACGCGGATCATGTCAGCTCTCCAGCGGAGATGGCGCGAAGATCAAAGAGTATTGGGTCGCGATCGGAGTAGGCTTGATCCACCGCCGGGGACTTGACCGAGTCGTTCGTTGCGTAGTACCGGTTATAGGTCGTCGGGGCGCCGGTGAACCGGAAGTCTACCACCAACCGGAATCGCCGGGCCGACTTCGGCACCTTACTGGTCGGGTTGAAAACATCAGTGTCGAGTGAACTTCCACCGTCGGGGTCTTTCTCTGTCGGAGTAGGCTAGGTCCGTCCACCGCCGGGGACTAGACCGAGTAGACCGCGAAAAAGCACCGGTGCTTGGTCGTCAGGGCGCCTGTGAACCGGAAGCCAGTCTCCAACCGGAATCTCAGAATCGACCTTGGCACCAGCCTGGGAAGTATCGGTAACGGAAGAAGTTTCAGTGTCGGGGAACTCTTCGTCGGATAGGGTAGATCCACCGTCGGGGACTATCCGAGTCGTGCGTGAAAAGCCGGAGTGCTAAATGGCACACAGACGGCATTAGAATAACAAATTTGGTGTATGTTTGTACCAACTGTGTCGCTGAATGGCGATAGGTTAGGTACGAACACTAAAAAGATTAGAATAACAAATTTAAAAGCGACAAAATGTGCATTAGCACAGAAGAAGAAGAGCGCAGGAGCGCATTGCCCCCCCTGAAGCAGTCGCATCAGTGGTACCAGGGGGATCGAGGCGACAAGGTGTAGCAGAGTTTTTCCAATCGGTTTTCTCTGCTCGGGAGGTTGGGAGGAAAAAAAAAACACACACACACACACACACACACACACACACACACACACACACACACACACACACACACACACACACACACACACACACACACACACACACACACACACACACACACACACACACACACACACACACACACACACACACACACACACACACACACACACACACACACACACACACACACACACACACACACACACACACACACACACACACACACACACACACACACACACACACACACACACACACACACACACACATACAGACGTTTGCTCAGATCGTCGAGCTGAGTTCATTGGTATATGAGACTCGGCCCTCCGGGCCTCGGATTGAAAGTCGGTTTTTCGAGCGATATTTATACCCTTCTTATGGGTGTAAGAAGGGTAAAACATGAACAATCAGCAGATTCCCTACTTTTAAATATTTTATGCAATTCAGTATCATAATATCTGTTTTATACAACTCATATCGGCATCATATTGGCCACCTTTTCTACACTGGTTCATAATGTGGCTTAAATGAGTTTTATAATGAAAAATAGTTGAATAATGTTCATTATGCAACTCATTTGAGTTGCATTATGAACATTATGCAACCCAAATGAGTTGAATAATGAAAAAACCCATTGCATACAATTTGGAATGTATGTAACTCGTTGCAAAACTCGATTTTTTCAGCACTCGTCGTATTTATCCAACTCGGTCAGCCTCGTACGACTCGTGCTGAAAAAATCAACTTTTTGCATCTTGTTACATAAATAACTATTACTACTCACATTGCTAGACAAACATGTTTATGCTCCATCACTAACAACAGTAACATCATCAAAAGCGATTTCAAACGTCTTGTTATCTGTGACAGAATGCTCAACCAAGCACAACCGTATACCCGAGAAATGTTGGTTTAGGAACCTCAGCAAACAGCTAACAGGAGGTTGGACAGACGGAGGGACATTCTGAAAATTGTCAAGAGTTTGTGCAAGAATCAACACGAAACAAGATAAATAATTAATGTCTATTGAATCAAGCCTCCGGAGTACTTTTCTGATAGCCAAATGAGATTCGTTCTCACAAAATAAAGCACGTTCACCTCAGGTTTACGTACTTTATCTGAAAACAATATTTTTATTGCGCATTTAGAACACCACTGAACTTTCAAGAGTGCGAAAACTAAAATATAAGTGTGCGATTGCATCAAATCATCTCGGTGGCTTTAGAGCACTTATTCAGCATAGATTAAAGAATTAGTGCACTGAAGACACCAATTCGATTTGATGCGGTCGTGCACTTTTATACCGATTTTCTCACTTACGAAGACTGAATGCGCAGTCCAGTGCTGAACTAAATGCGCAATATAAATTTACGCCAAGATTTACGCTAATCTGTTTTGGTACATATGCTCAATTTCGAAGCCTTAGGTATCAGTTTTGGACTTGTGGAGCACAACGCCAAGCTTCCTCCTCCTCTTCTTGGCGTAACGTCCTCCTGGGACAAAGCCTGCTTCTCAGAGTGTTCTGTGAGCACTTCCACAGTTATTAACTGAGAGCTTCCTCTGCCAATGACCATTTTGCATGTGTATATCGTGTGGCAGGCACGAAGATACTCTATGCCCAAGGAAGTCAAGGAAATTTCCTTTACGAATAGATCCTGGACCGACCGGGAATCGAACCCGTCACCCTCAGCATGGTCATGCTGAATACCCGTGCGTTTACCGCCTCGGCTATATGCCAAGCTTTATTTACGATAATTATTTGATTAACCAATAGTTAGTTTATCAAAAATATAAATGTCAATTGATTTGTGTTTTTTTGCCTTTCTCGTACACCAAGTGTACTGGAAAGGCTATATATTCACTCCAAAAATGACTTTTTGATAGAAGGCCCGGAGGGTCGCGTCACATATACCAATCGACTCAGCTCGACGAATTGACGTGATGTCTGTGTGTGTATATTAGAGTGGGTCATCGTTTATATGGAAAAATGAAAAATTCAATGGTATCCCATCAGATCAAAGCTTATTTGATCCCATTTCAGGACCCAAATAAGTGTGCAAAATTTGGGCACGATCGGTTATGTCTACGTTTTGCGCATCGCGTTTGAAGTTTGTATGGGGTTTTACATGGGAAAACACACTTTTTTGCATTTTTCTCATAACAAGCTCGAATTATTCTAAAACCATGTAACCGATAAAGTGAAAACATAGCCTAGGGTGTCCTGAAAAACTTTGTCGAAGACCGCGAAGTGATTTGATGCTTATGATAAAAGTTATAGCTTTTACATTGCTTGGCGAAACAGCATGATTTTGTTGCTATTGTTATTCCTTTACATGTTAAATCATAAACACATGCATGTGGTTCGTTGGTTATAACTATTTTCACAAGCATCGGATTGCCTTGTGGTCTTCAACAAAGTTTTTCAGAACATCCTAGGCTATCATTTTATAGTATCGGTTAAAAAGTTTCAGACAAACTTTTTCAACTTATAACAAAAATGCAAAAAAGTATGTTTTCCCATACGAAATCCCATACAAATTTCAATTGCAATGCGCAAAATGTAGACGCAACCGATCGTGCTCAAATTTTGCACAGATACTCAGGACCCGAAACGGAATCAAAAAAGCTGAGAAAACGGTTCCGATGACCCACACTAGTGTATATGTGTGTGCGTATGTGTGTATGTGTGTGTACAAAATAAACTCACATCATTTTTTTGGAAGTAAACCTCAACCGATTTTGATGACCGATGGTTCATTCGACAGGGAATCTGGTCCCATTGTTTCCTATTGAAAATGGTCCGGATCGGTCCGGAGTTATGGCCACTCAGGTGTTCCGAACCGGTACCCTAGGAAGGGGCCAGATATGAAAATTCATTAGGGGTCGTTCATAAACCATGAGAACTTTTTGGGGGGAGGTTAGCTTAAGTCTACGCTCCACACAAATTTAAAAAAAATTGTGTGGACAAAATCCAACGAGGGAGGAGAGGAGGGGGGGGTGTTGAGATGACCTAATTTTGGTCTACGTTGATGAAGAAGTTATTGAGAGTGTGTTTCGAAGGATGTAAAAAATAAACCTTGTTCAATCCTCAGTGCTTCTTTGAAATCCTAAAATCCTGCTAAAATCCATCTCTCTCCTCTGAACATTGCTGTTATATAGGCTTGCTCATGCAATTGGAGGGTATCCATTAATTACGTAAGGGTTTATGGGGGGAGTGGAGGTTTGAGAAATCTTACGTGCCATACAAAAATATTTTAGTTCTTATACAAAAAAAAATTGCAAGGGGGGGGTGGAGATGTCAAAAAATCGTAAAAAATCCCTTACTTAATAAATGGACAGCCCCTTAGCCCTTATTTCTCTCTGTTGGGTTCTAATTTGGTGAGATTATATATTTTACATTAGCAGTAAGCACTTATGGCTTCAATGAATCATGTATCTGCTTTGTCATACCAAAATCGGCACGACATTTTTCAACGGGAAATGAAATATCAATAATTAACCTTGAATTTGCTATCAGAGTTCAACAACTGTCAACTACATGAATTGTCGCGCTTCCATTCATCGAACTACACAACGTGCAAAAGGCCGGCTTCCTAATTCGTGCGGCCTACGAATGGGCACGTGCCACTGAATTGTTTCCTTCATTTCATTAATCACCAACCATCTCCCACCCGGCCGACCGAATTCAAATCCCATTGTATAAAAAGTCCACCGACGGCAGTCAGCAATTATCATTTGTTATCATCGTTTGTGTATTGTTGGATACTGCTTAGCCGGTCAACGAGCTCCACCCCGGTCCAGGTCGAATCATCTCAGAGTGAATCATCATCAAAATGTTCAAGATCGTAAGTGTCCTAGAACAACGTACAGCTCATCTCAATCCAACCATTAGTAATGGATGTTAGCATCCCGTTCAGCACGGTCTGTTTGCGCCATTGCTAATGATGCTTGACGCGCTCTCTTGTTGTCTTGTGTTGCAGATTGGCCTGTTCGTCATCGTTGCCGTTGCCTCGGTAGCGGCCAAGGCCGAACCCAAGCCAGATGTGATTGCGTACAGTGCTCCAGCGGCGACGGTGGTGGCCACTGCCCCGGTTGCTTCCAGTGCAACCTTCTTCGAGCAGTCCTTCCACGGAAACTTTGCACCTGTCGTTGCTGCCACCGGTTATCCGACGGCGTATCTGGCCCCTCCACTGGCCTACTCGTATCCGGCCTATGAACCGTTCGTTGCCACCGCTCCGGCTGCTGCCGTCCTGCTCAAGTAGTGTACCTGTGCAGTAAGCCGGAAATAATTGACACTTTGGGAGCTGTGATTAATCTGATTATGAAATGCAAATAAAATGAAACGAATCTTGGAGAACTCTTTTTTCATGATAGGCAGTCCTTGCATCTTTTGAAATAGGTATGTATTGTGGAAAGTTTATTTGCTTCAATAACCCGATTCTTGGTTTGCACGGATATTTTTTGCGAAGTTAGATCTCGGGAGCTTTTAAGGGGGTCCCAGGGGTTTTCAAATGCGTTTCAGTAAGTCTCAGGGGTCCTTTACGGGGTATCATGCCGTAAAGCACCCCTAAGACGCACTTGTTTCACCTGGTTTCATGGGCTTTTCAAGCGTCCAGGGTCCAGTTTGATTTTTTGTTGAGGAATTTGTCCTTCTTAATTTTATAGTACGTTCCTTGGTCTGTTCTTATACTGTGACCGGCACAAAAAAACACCATATAATGGTTAACGTTTCTCATGAAAACTACATGCAATAATCATAAAATTTACCTTTCAAAGAATGCACTACATCCATTTTACATTGTTTAAATTATTTGTGTTGTAAAATATTTGGTTTTTAAGGAGTAATGAAAATTCTGATAAGATTGGGAAAATTGTTTAAGAGGGTATTCGATTCCCTTAAAGTATAAAACTAGGATAGAATAATTTGAGAAAAAATTAAAATATGTTAATTGTAGCGATTTAATATAATATAAACAATGACTTCTAGAAGGTGACTAAAACACCAATTTTTCAATGATTTAAAAAAATGTAAATACGCTTTAAAATACACCAAAAACCATTTTGAGATAAACAAAACAATCCAAAATATCAGCCAAAAATATAAAAATTTTGAATTTCCACGAAACAAAAATTACAAAAATGCTCAAACTATACCCCGTCGAAAGGCGGGATTGGGTATTAGAGAGTTAAGTAGTGTTACATAATCCACTGTTTTTACCAAAGTAGTTCGAGAAACAGTAAGTGTTGTTATATATTTTTTGGGATATTATGGGCCGTCCCTACTGTTACGGAGCTTAGTTTTATAAAAACAACTACTGTAACATAAGGTGAATTCGTTTTAGTTAGTAACGTTACACAACCAGATAGGATCCATGAATCTCTTAACTCGCAAGGGTCACTTCATAAAATATTTGTGATAATTTCGGTCATCTAATCTTTAATGGAGTACACATCTTTATATCTACATTTGAAATGCTAGCCTGCTACACTAAATAATGATACACATTGAAATATATTTACTAATATTCTTCAAAGACTAGTAGGCATTGTTTTGTCCCTTTGGAACATTTGTGCTATAAAAAGTTACGTTATCTAGTCCAACCCACCCATCTCCATGAACTTCTGTTAAACTCAGAACCATCAAATTTACCCTTGAGATATTTCAGGTTTACTAAGCTTCCCTAAAAGCTAAGAACTTCCAGGTAAGGTGAAGCGATACGACAAGGCCACATCTCGATCGCAAAGCAAAAGTGGGACGCGGACGAGGATAAGGACTGCAGCCACGAATCGAGTGTTGTGATGAAGATTTGTTGATTCAGTTTTAATATAATTGTTATTATTGTCGGGGCCCGTGGCGTAGTGGTCCACACGTTCGCTTCATAAGCGGATGGTCATGGGTTCGAACCCAGTCCCGGCACTTGCAATTTTTCGTCAGTTGCTCTTCCCCCCGAGAGCAGCTGACACCTGACCCTCTTCGGAGTATATGCTCTAACGGACCCGGAAACTTGGATATCGGCGAACCGCAACTCATAATGGACGACCCTCAATTGGACTGGAAAAGGAACAGCAGCGACACACCAGCATCATTGTGCTCATCATTCTACTGTGGACAGGGTAGAAAAGTGAAAGCAGCACAAGGCACCAGTTCGATATAGTTGAATTATAATAGTATACATTTAGGCGCTGTACAATGTGTAAGTGCAGCGTCCAATTGGAATCGCTCACGTAGTGCCCTAGTGGACAAAAGAGCTGTAAATTAGGTTAAGTGATTAAGAATAATTGTTATTAACGCTTAAAAATAAACGAAATAGTTACAATCATTATGGTTGGTATGGTTGTGTAGCTCAAAACAGAAAAAATGATATTATTATGGCTGTAGACTCCATGTTTCATGTTGTCCTTATTGCTGGACAGTGTGTACGATTCGGAATATCAGAACCTCCTGAAGCTAGGTCATAGTCTCTGATAGTATTCCGTGAGCACCAGTAAGTATAATAGATTATAAAACAATTCTCTATATAGCCAAAACAGAAACATCAATTGCTATTGATGCTAGATTTTTAACATCATAATAATTTACAAATTTGAATAATGAAAGATGTTACCGTTACACCCGTAGGCTTTAAGATCTAAACTCAAGAACAGTTTGGATGACTTAGGATATTCAGAAAAAAATATTCTGCATCATATTCAACCCTTTCTATGCTATTGAGCACCAAAACCACAGTAATAGGGAAGTGGAACCATCTCGGCAGGGGTCCTATTATGGGCATTTTTCTGATATAACTCAGCCAATTTTGAACCAATTGACACAATTTTTGGAACGCGATGAGATACGTATAGTATCTAGCGGTGTACAAAATGTCAAGTCAATTGGTTTGGAATTGACTAAGTTATAGCGAAGAGTGCCCAAAATACCGGCCACTGCCCAAGTGGTTCGCTACCCTATGTAGAAAAAACTCTATAACAACGCTTGAAAAAAAAAAAACCGGCTTCAAAGGGTTAAATCATTCGTTTATGCTTCAAAGGAGGAAGCTATTTTTCTTCAATATCCAATGGATATCATCCATACTGCCGCCTGCCTTACACATCACCGGCGAACCGCATCCCATTTTAGCGAACCACACTCCGGCGGCGGCTCCGTTGAGATTCAGTCACATCTCCGGCATGTGACAAGCCTTCCTCCTTGAGTTGCAGCGAGCCTGAGGAAATGACGGCGTTGTGTTCCACGTTTTACAAACGGTGGGCTGTACCCGTGCCGTGCTTCCATGCGGTGAACATAGTTATTAATAGTTGGCGGAAGAGGGCATATAGGATCTCAGGGGGAAGTAGTATAATATTTTACAATTAATGTGTCTCATGAAGGTAACGTGGACATCAAGTTGATTTGACTGCCCAATCGGAGTTCAATACCTGGGTATCAAGAGTTGTTACGCACTATATTTGTAGTAATAAGAGGTAAAATATCAAAATATTGCATTAAAATAACAAGCATATAACAACTGTAGCTATTACAGCAACAAAACGAAATAGGGTCTTGTATCATTTGGGCAAGTGCACCTATTTTGGGCACTTGTCCCTATAACTAAGTCAATATTATACCTAATAACTTAATTTTCGGAACACGGTGAGATAGGCACAGTATTAACCCCTATACAAACATTCAAATCATTTGGTTTGAAATTGACTTAGTTCTAGAGGCAAATTCCCATTTAGGTACACCAGTCCATATGGTACAAGACCCTAAATTGGATTTATTATTGCTTTATTCTAATAGATATATATTTTTTGTGTTTATTCAAGTTATTCTACCTCTTGCTAGTACCAAATTGTTAACACATCTAGGTATCAATGGCTTGGTATGATTGTACTACTTTTATCTGATCGAGTGTAAAAAAATGCCTGTAATGGACATTGAGCATTTTCGTGTCTGTCACATGATATGTGTTTAAATGCAAGAATGATTAACTAGCAAATATCACTGACAATAACCAGTTTTGAAAGTGGTAATAGAACACATAGGTATCATGCACAAAAAATGTAACATTTCAAGAATTTCCTAGAACTTCATAATTCATCCAAACGTTATTGGAGATCACCCATACAAGTGGGTAAGCTATGATGCATTCCATCACGCTTCCCCCTACGCTTCCTCTTCATTCGGGGATTTCATTGAATAATCATTTCCGTAACCACGCCCGATGTTGCGTGACACAGGACTCGGCTTTGATGAATGGAATGACACCCCATTAACCGCGTGCCTTGTGCAATCAGATTTAATTTGTATTGTATTCTGGGAAACCTTGTAGTTGCCTTGGCTACAATAATCTAAACGTGGGTGGGCTTCTTTCAATATTCATCGACTAATTGAAGTTGTGTTTGAATGCAGTATGCAGGTGGGTGCACTTTTTCCCACGGAAAAAGTATTATTAGTTTATATCAGTTTGGTCGTTATTCAACAGAGCAATATGATGAACATCGCTCATGAAAACTTTTAGGCATTTAATTACCTGTTCGACAGAAATTTCTTTTTGTCTTAGTGTTCTACGAGCAAAGTGGTCATAAAACAGAACCAGCTTCTTAAACTATAAACACAGTGTTAATTTCATGCAATGAAGTAAATGGTTTGATACCCACAGTAACATTTTGATATCCAATTAGTCTTGTGGAGGTTCTGAGAACTGTCATAACACCTTACACAAGCTGCATTAACTGCTGCGAGGACCAATCATCGTCCTCGCCGCGAAAATCGGGAGGCTATGGTTCTCGAGGACGATCCGACCAGCACAAGATGACGTGATGAGCAGCGAGCGAGATAAATTGGAAACTGTGAACGCTTCGCAACATCGATGTTTTTGTTCCGATTTATCGATTTTTTGAATCGATAGCCTCAAAAAATCGGCCGAATCGATTTTCTTCATTCAATTTCCTTTCGATTCAAAAAATTGCCGATGATATTGCCCAAGTAACACACTTGTTACAGAAGAGTCACGGCGGCGCAGGTTTTGGTTACGCAGAAGTCACTATGACTTACTTCTAGCAAGTAAGCATTTATTTGTTAGGATTAAGTCACAGTGACTTCTGCGCAACAAAAACCTGCGCCGCCGTGACTCTTCGGTGACAAGTGTGTTACTTGGGTGATATTATTGCTCGTAAATTTGAATCGATGGCGGAAACGTACATCCGACTAAAGAGTGAAGCCAGGCGAATCGGGTTAGTCATTAATGTGTCTAGGGCCGATTCTTCAACTTCAACAAAATAAACGTGCACAGCCCTAACTCCCGAAGCACTGATGATGACAAGGACGCGTTTTACGCGCAGCTCGAACACGAGTACGACCGCTGCCCAAGCCACGATGGCAATAGGACATCTAAACGCTCAGGTAGGCCAGTAGGAGGAATTCAGACCGACGATTGGAAAGTTCAGCGTCCATCAGCAGAACTCATTCTGGTTAACGGACGGCACCTATCGTGGCGCCAACATCGACTCCGACTACTACCTAATGATGGTCAAACTGCGCCCAAAACTCTCCGTCATCAACAATGTACGGTACCGGCGACTGCTACGGTACAACCTAGAGCGACTAAACCAACAGGATGTCGCCTCAGCATACGCGCAGCTGGTGCGGCTCGTATCGCAGCTCATCAAGATGGGCCCCGAAAAGTTGGTCACCTGTCTGCACCGATTAATAGTCAGGATCTGGAAAACCGAGAAGTGGAAGGAAGGGGTAATCTGCCCCATTCACAAGAAAGGCGACCATTTTGAATGTGAGAACTTCAGAGCGATCACAATTTTGAATGCTGCCTACAAAGTGCTATCCCAGATCATCTTTCGTCGTCTTTCACCTAACACGAAAGAGTTCGTAGGAAGTTATCAAGTCGGCTTCATTGACGGCCGGTCGACAACGGGCTGCATTTTAACCGTACGGCAAATCCTCCTGAAATGCCGTGAATACCAGGTCCCAACGCAATACCTGTTCGTCGACACAAAAACGGGATACGACAGTATCGACCGTGCAGAGCTATGGAGAATCATGGACGAAAACGGCTTTCCCGGGAAGCTGACTAGACTATTTAATCATTTAATGCAACGATGAACGGTGTACAAAACTGCGTAAGGGTTTCAGCTGAACTATCCATTTCATTTGAATCTCGCCGGATACTGCGACAAGGTGATGGACTCACATGCCTACTCTTCAACATCGCTCTGGAAGGTGTGATGCGACGAGCCGGGCTCAACAGCCGGGGAACGATTTCTCAACATCCGGTCAATTTGTGTGCTTTACGGACGACATGGACATTATCGTCAGAACATTTGCAACAGTGGCAGAACTGTGCACCCACCTGAAACGCGAAGCAGCAAAGGTCGGACTGGTGGTGAATGCCTCAAAAAAAAGTACCGTAAACCGGGGTCAAATTGATCTCCGGGTCGAAATTGATCAGACGATTTTCCGCTATATAAAACATACTCAAATAGTTTCCAAGCAAATATCGTTTAGTATCGATTCCCAACTGCACGATAGTTGAAAGGAAATTACTGAAAATATGCTAAACCTAACCGAAAAACGTATGATCAATTTCGACCCGAAGATAAATTTGAATTTTACGGTACATGCTGGTAGGCGAAACCGAACACGACCGGATCCGTCTGAGTAGTATTGTTACGATAGACGGGGATACCTACGAGGTGGTGGAAGAATTCGACTACCTCGGATCCTTACAGACGGCTGACAACAAGTTGTTGTCAACAACGTGAGTCGTGAAATTCGAAGGCGTATCATCAGCGGAAGTCGGGCCTACTACGGGCTCCAGAAGAAGCTGCGGTCTAAAAAGATTCACCTACGCACCAAATGCACCATGTACAAAACGCTAATTAGACCGATGGTCCTCTACGGGCACGAGACATGGACCATGCTCGAGAAGGACCTGCAAGCACTCGGAGTTTTCGAGCGACACGTGCTAAGGACGATCTTCGGCGATGTGCAGGAGAACGGTGTGTGGCGGAGAAGGATGAACCACGAGCTCGCCGCACTTTACGGTGAACCGAGCATCCAGAAGGTGGCCAAAGCCGGAAGGATACGATGGGCAGGGAATGCTGCAAGGATGCCGGAGAACAACCCTGCAAAGACGGATCAGGTGGAACGTTACTTGACGAGCATCTGGCGTGACCGAGGATGGAGAACGGCAGCCTACACGGTTCGTTAAATATTGTTTATTCAGGTTTATCTTGAATTTGATAAACATAAATGACCCGATTTTGTCAGCCCCTTTTTGGAACACATTTCCTCAAAAACCTAAACAGCTTTTCAAACTTGTTACCCCTCTATGTTCTGCATTACCGCTGTAATTTGATGATAATTACAAATAAATTGGTTAAAGTTTGTCGCAAAATAG
Organism: Aedes albopictus; assembly: GCF_035046485.1. NCBI lineage: Eukaryota > Metazoa > Arthropoda > Insecta > Diptera > Culicidae > Aedes > Aedes albopictus. The sequence continues at coordinate 409,820,141 of NC_085137.1, forward strand.
GGCTGACAAAATCGGGTCCTTACTGTACTAAATAAATGAATGGAAGTACCTCCTGAATCAGTTGTTTTGGACTTCCAGATGCTAAGTTCAAAATTTGAGCAAAATCGGTCAAGCCTAAGGGGGCGCTCAACAAGTTTGAAGTTTGTATGAAAAAACGTGGCCAAATATGTGCAGAAATTTAAAGTTTTCGGTTTTTTCCGCTAGGTGGCGATTTTGCTAAAATTTTGAACGTAGCTTCTGGGAGTCCAAACCAATTCAATTCAGAGCTAATACTATTTTTAGATATTTTTGTTGTTCATATATTGTACGTGGATTCGCTAACTGAACAGGGGCTGTTCATAAACCACGTAGACCAAAATTTGGCCATCTCAGACACCCCCCCCCCCCCTACCCCCTCGTAGACTTTTGTCCATACAAAAATTTTAAAATTTGTATGGAGCGTAGACTTAGGCTAGACCAGATTTTTTTGTAGATTGACTACTTTATCCAGCTGCTCGTTTCCGCGCTTAATAAGAACCAGATTATCGTTCTTCCCAGTAGTTTTGTTGCTTTTCAAGTCGTTAAGGGCCCTTTTTAGCTCATCCACTATTAATGGTTCTGTTGCTTGGCCGTCATCAACTATGTTAATCCTGTCTCTGGTTTCAGGTATTTTTATACTTCGACATATCTTCAAAGTGCACCTTCTACCTACCACCCACCTTTGTTTTGTCTGTTAGCATTTCAGCATACACTGGAACCTCAATTTATGCACATGGCTGGGGTTGCGTAAATTAAAATATGCATAAAAAGAGGCAAATTTGTGCAAAAATTAAGTTTGGGCTTTAATGAGGGAATCTACCCAAGCAACCAAAAGTTCGGATAAAATAGCATGTTTGGGCTTAATCAGCTATTCGAAGGAAGATGAAAAGCATTCTATTCAGCTCACTTTTTAAGTAGTTAACCGAACTTGAGTTCACAAAAAGTACACTTGTGTCGCTGAAAGGAACGCTATTCAGCTTAAAAATAAGCTTCGAAACAATGAAAAAAAACCCAGATTAATCCACCTAGTGGTGATAGTGCCTTTCTCGTCGAATATGTACTCAACATTTTTTCCGGCCATAAGCTGAATCCTGATAATTCTCTAGAACGGAATAAATCTCATTTTCTTCTTTTGTCACAGTGCTCGTTAACTCGTCAATGCGGGGTGGAGTTGATAAATAATAAATGAATTTGATGAAAACATTCTTAAAAAATTAAGCAAAACCGCTTAACTCATTGTTTTTTTTTGGTTTTTATTTCTGTGTATCTATATATATAAAAATGCAGTGGCATACGTGGGACCGCGCATAACTTGCGAACGGAAAGTCCGATTTTGGTCGTCTTAGTTTTGTTCTATTAGTTTTCACCCAAGGAAGGTTTGTGAGGCAAAAAACATAGAAAAATCGAGAGTTTTCAAAAAATGATTTTCCATACCTATTTGACCGGGGACTTGGTCTGGGCTAGAAACTTGAAACGTCAAAAAACGCAGTAGGCAAGACAAAGTTTGCCGGGTACAGCTAGTTTTAACTAAAGCTAATTCTACACTTGCTTAACTCATCGGTTTTGATAAAAAAAAACTTCTGGAAGACTGTAATTTAACTTTAAAATTGAAAAATTTATTGGTTTATTTATTTGTGCACTTCTTCAAAATGTTGAATTCCGACCAAAATTTCCAAGGGGGGACCCTCTGGACTTAAAAGAAAATCAAAATTTGTATCAGCCTTATTCAGAAAAGCAAGAATTTTATCAAAGCCATAATTGAATTTGGAAACTTATTGATGGCCCATATTACGACGCTATGATAAACGTTTAGACCGAGCTGAAAAATATCAAATCTCTCAGTTGACTGCTTGACCACCTTCACTATCACTGGATGCCGATCATTATCAAGACATTTCGGCAAATTTTATTTTATTATCATTAGTTATAAGATTTATGTCAAATTTGACAAAAAAAAGTGCAAGCAAGCGAAATTTTCCCTATTAAGGACAAACGTCTTGAAATCCCGCTTAAACAGTGCATCAGAATTTCAAACGCACAAATCTCAAGAAGCAAGATTCACACAACAGTGCATTTCATTATTCTGTTCTTGCTCACTCGTAATAAGCTTAAAATAAGAAGATCAGATGCGCTGGTTGTGTTTACGAAGAGATTTGTGCCCTCGAAATCGTGAGTAGGTACCAAAGTCGGCCATTGTGGCGGCCATTTTGGGATTCTAACAAGTCTGTCCTTAAAGCCCATTCAAATTTCAACCGTGTTACAGAGCGCGAGGGCTCAACCAATGCACTCGCAACGAAGAGGACGAATGAAGGAGTGAGCACCATGAACGAATGGAAGTCGCATGTGGTCTGCACAAATGATCAACTTACTTCCTCGTTCACTGCTCCCATTGACTTGCTAGAGTGTTCTTCGCGAAGCCTAAATGAAAAAACGAATGCTTGTGAATAATAATAATAATAATAATAATAATAATAATAATAGTATTTTATTGAAAACGGTAGCCTGTTAGTACATAACTTTTGATCAGGTCAAGGAAGCAATGGATCGCGAAGATGCAAAAATGAATGCTCGCGAGGAAGATCCAACGCAACATTGCTTGCCACCCAATCACACGTTGTCGCATCTTGCCCAAGACTATAAATCCTGTTCCCAGTTCATTGGTGGTGCCACAGCTTTGGTAGAAGGTAGCCGCTCGATGCCCGCTTTTCCACACTTTCTGTCCAGTTCAACAAAGTTCCTGCAACGCCACGATGTCGAAGTTGCGGGGATGTAGTTCGTTGTAAATTATCCAGTCACATCCTGCGAAACCTAGTGACTTGCAATTCCATGTTCCAAGTTTCCAATCGTAGTCCCCATTTCATCACGTGGGTCTTTGCCGATTGTATCGAGTCGTATTTTCTCCTATGTTATTCGCAATGGTGATTGTTACGGGTGGCTGATTGGGCCTACGCTAACACTCCTGTCTCGCCGCGTTGCATCAAAATTGTTCGCAGTAATTTTAGACGCAAAAGGGGATTGGTGCTATAAAATATAAATTTTTCCATACAACCTTGATACATCCTACTGTATAATGACGCCTCAGGAATCTAAAATGATGTAATTTGACAAGATCGCTAAAATTTTTATCAAGATTTTGTTCTTTTACACATATTAATCGCTTGCATCGATTTAGTTCACCTGCGTAAATTCAGCAATGGATTCAATCCTGATTCTGCAACACTGCTGGTAATCTTAAGTATGCACTGCAAAATATTTTTGCTGGTAATCAGTAAACTTTGCTGATTTTTGGCGTGCTGATTGCATTCAGCAATATAAATTACTGAGTATCAGCAATTATTTTTCAACTTGCTGAACCATCCAGCAATTTTGACAGTTGATCAGCAAAGTTGTGCTGAAATTCAGCAAAAATGTTCTTTTGCTGATTTTTGGCGTGCTGGAAGCATTTCAAAAATTTTGGTGTGTGGTCAGAGACTATTTTCTTGCTGCCCGTTTATCCGGTTAACGAACATTTTTGATGATTTGATGTTGTGCATGCATGGGTTTGGTTTAGTTTTTTAATTGGTCACTTCCGACGGGACACCTGGAACCGGTTCCGGAACACAACCGGTTTAGATACGGTATGAAACTATTTTCCCACTTACCGTTCATCTGGTTATCGAAAAAGCCGCTCTTCGATTTGTCACATGCCTGGGTTTGGTTCACCTTTTTAATTGGCCACATCCAGCAGGACATCCGGAACCGGTTCTGGAATACAATTAGTTCAGATATGGTCTGAAACTATTTTCTTGCTTATCGTTCATCTGGTTATCGAAAAAGCCGCTCTTTGATGTGTCGCATGCCTAGGTTTGATACACTTTTTTAATTGGCCACTTCCGGCAGGACATCCGGAACAGGTTCCGGAACAGAACCGGATCAAACATGGTCTGAAATTATTTTCCTGCTTACCGTTCAACTGGTTATCGAAAAAGCCGCTCTTTGATGTGTCGCATGCCTGGGTTTGTTACACTTTTTTAACTGGCCACTTCCGGCAGGACATCCAGAACCGGTTCCGGAACACTCTCGATTAAAACATGGTCTGAAACTATTTTCCTGCTTACCGTTCATCTGGTTATCGAAAAAGCTGCTCTTTGATGTGTCGCATGCCTGGGTTTGGTTCACTTTTTTAATTGGCCACTTCCGGCAGGACATCCGGAACCGGTTCCGGGACACTACCGGTTCAAACGAGGTTTGAAACTATTTCCCTGCTTACCGTTCTGGTTATCGAAAAAGCTGCTCTTTGACGTGTCGCATGCATGGGTTATGTTCAGTTTCTTATTTCTTATTTCAGTTTCTTATTATTCTTATTTTAGTTCAGATATAGTCAGAGACTGTTTTCCTACTTCCCGTTCATCAGATAATCGAAAATGCCGTGGTTTGATGGGTCGCATGCATGGGTTTGTTGCATTTTCATATCTGGCCCCTTCCTGGGGTACCGGTCCGGAACACCTAAATGGCCATAACTCCGGAACGGCTGGACCGATCTGAACCATTTTCAATAGGAAACAATGGGACAATGTACCCCGTCGAATGAACCATCGGTCGTTGAAATCGGTTCATATTTACTATCTAAAAATGAGGTGACCTTTTTGTACACATACACACACACACATACATACATACACACACACACATACATGCAGGGCAAAAGAACGTCACGATAAGTGCAGGCGTCCCACAGGGGTCTATCCTAGGTCCGACGTTGTGGAACGCAATGTACAACGGGGTGCTGACACTGCAGCTACCGACAGGCGTCAAAATCGTCGGATTCGCGGACGATATCACGTTGGTGGTAGTTGGCGAGTCCCTAGAAGCAGTGGAGATACTTGCTACGGAGGCGGTAGATGCTGTTGAGAACTGGATGCAGAGGAAGAAACTATCCATAGCCCACCAGAAAACGGAGCTGGTGCTGATCAGCAACTGCAAGGTGGTGCAGAAGGCTGCAATCATAGTCGGGGAACATGCCATAGACTCCAAGCGGGAATTGAAGCATCTCGGCGTTATGATCGACGACCGGTTAAATTTCAATAGCCACGTCGATTATGCCTGCGGAAAAGCAGCAAAGGCGATCACAGCATTGTCGAGGATCATGCCGAACAACTCGGCAATCAGCAGTAGCAAGAGGCGGTTACTAGCTAGCGTGTCCACATCGATCCTAAGGTACGCTGGTCCGGCTTGGGCGACCGCAACAAAAACTAGGAGGAATCGCGTTCAGCTCTGCAGCACGCACAGACTGATGGCCATGAGAGTGGCGAGCGCCTATCGCACGATATCATCGGATGCGGTGTGCGTGATCGCCGGAATGGTCCCTATCATCTTCGTTCTGGAAGAGGACAAAGAGTGCTACGAGGCCAGGGGCGCTAGAGGAGCTCGGAAGGCAGCGCGAGTCGTCACGATGGCGAAGTGGCAACACGAGTGGAATACCACAGCGAAGGGAAGGTGGACCCACCGGCTTATTCCAAATCTGACGAAATGGGTGAACAGAGCTCACGGAGAAGTCAATTTCCATTTGACGCAGTTCTTGTCAGGTCATGGCTGCTTTAAGAAATACCTGCATCGTTTCGGACACGCAGGGTCGCCGTTCTGCCCCGAGTGCGGAGATGTAGAGGAATCACCGGAACACGTCCTTTTCGAGTGTCCCCGCTTTGCTGTGGAGCGCAGTGAGATGGCAGCAATCTGCGGTGCTGGTCTAAGTGCCGACAACATCGTGGCCAGAATGTGCCACGACGAAGCCTGTTGGAACGCGGTGAACTCCGCGGTAACGAAGATGATGTCATTTCTCCAGCGGAAGTGGCGAGAGCTGCAAATGAACGATAGAAGAAACAATCCGGGGTAAGCGTAGTAGTTCCGTCCGCGTGTGGTAGATCCGCCGTCTGGGACTACCGGTGTCGTGAGCAATTAAGGTGTGGAGCTTACTGGCTCTCGGTCGGTATTCGGGAGAACTTCCTACGTCGGGGAACTCTCTGTCGGAGTAGGATAGATCCACTGCCGGGGAGTATCCGAGTAGTGCGCGTGAAGTCATTGTGCTCAATGGCACACGGGCGGTAACGGGAGAACGTCTTTCGTCGGGGACTTCTCTGTCGGAGTAATACAGATTCACCGCCGGGGACTGTCAGAGTAGAGCGATCGGGAAGAAGCACCGGAGCATGGTCGTCAGGGCGCCTGTGAACCGGAAGCCGTCTCCAACCGGAATCGCAGGACCGACCTTGGCATCTGCCCGGGAAGTCGGTAGCGGGAGAAGTTTCAGTGTCGGGAAACTCTTCGTCGGGTAGGGTATATCCACCGTCGGGGACTATCCGAGTCGTGCGCGGAAACCTCGAGTGCTGATTGGCACTCGGGCGGCACCGGGAGGGCAACGTTCTCGGAGCAAATTAGTAGGAGCCGATGAACTCAGCATGGCTTTAGAATAACAAATTTGATGAAAGTGGTACTAACATAGAGTTTACCGCTCAATGGCGGCACATTAAGCAAACAAAAAGCTAACCGGAGCCGAAAGGCTAAGAACGATTAGAATAACAAATTTGAAAAATAGCATGTATGTCGCTTAGTGGCGATACTGGAATATTAACAGCATACTAACGAAGCGGTGCGCATAGCATGAAGAAGACTAGAATAACAAATTGGTGATGGTGCACAAGGCACATAACGCCTCCCCTCCGAAGAAATACTGCATGGTGGTACCGGAGGGGAATTTAAGGTGGAGGTGAACTAGGAGAGTGTTTTTAGTGGGTAGGCGCACATTCGAATCCCACACAGCGTCTTTAGAAGATTTTTGGACTCCTAGAATTAAAAAAAAAAAAAAAAAAAAAAAAAAACACACACACATACATACACACATACATCATCTCAACTCGTCGAGCTGAGTCGATTGGTATATAACACTTGACCCCTCCGGGGGCTCTATCAAATTTTCGTTTTTGGAGTGAACATATAGCCTTTCGGTACACCTTGGTGTACGAGAAAGGCAAAAATGTGTTTAGTCCTCAAAAGTAATTTATTATTAAGAAACATTAGTTCATGTGGAATCCAAATTGACTAATACCTAGAAATAATTTTTGATGTGTTTTTACTTACTGAGATTAGAACTCGGGTTCTCCTCGTTGAAAGCCGGTGCCTATCCACTACTCCATGTATGTGTTGTTAGGCACTGCGGGATTTTACTCAATGTGCTGATATCATATAGTAGAGCTCAATCAGGTTCGCGTGTGAACTTTCCTTGAACTTGGAATACTCTTTGAAGCCGAAAGTTCGAAAGAAGTTCACGTGGAACTTCTTGTGAACTTACACAGTTTGACATTTTCAATTTGTTGTGGTTCGCAGCGCAAAGCAATAAATTAGGACCAGTGTGTCAACTTTAAGAAAAGATTATAAGTTTTCGGCTTGGTTTCCAGTGACTACGATTGCGTCGATTACCGGCGCGCTGCAGCGACAAGTGAGACGGGTATAAAAACATCCAGCAAAGCTGGAAAATTTTTGTGCGCAGCCGAAAAAACCCCGGCGGAATCCTGGGGGGAACAGTTGTGCGCTGCGAGGGCAGCCTTTGAGCCACACAATACGGTCCTTTGCGTTGATTACGAGTAAGTACGTTGAAATATTATAGTGGAACAAAGTGTACTTGTGAAAATAACACAAGCTGTGGCTGCTGGGCTCGATTTCCGAGTGATTTAATTGAATGAGAACTTCTCCCCGGCCCCGCTGTCGCCGAAGTTCAAGTGAAGTTCATTTTTGGTACGGTTAATCCGAACTTTGAGTAGTAAGTTCAAAACAAGTTCGAAACAAGTTCGGAACGGATGATTTCAAGTTGTTGGAATATGTCCAAATGAACTATATTTGAGTTTTAAAGGCACGCAAAAGTTCAACATGAGTTCGGTTAATATTTGATTGAACTCTGTTTTAAAGTTCAACATAAGTTCTTTTTGAACCTTTTTTCGACTTTAATGTCGTTTTGAAGAGAAGTCAAAAGTTGTACATGTACTTCCAAGTTCATAAACAATACAAGAGTAACTTTTTGGAGAATTAAGTTCAACGAAACCGGAATTGAACCAAACTTGAACTTCTGAGTTCGTTCTTCAAGTGGAATCCGAACTTTTGGTTGCTTGGGTAGTTCGCGAGAACAGGTCTTGCTCCTGAGCATTCAAGGTGGGGCTGAGGGGGTTTCCAGAAAGTTCCCAGATAGCCTAAAACTGGGGATTCCAAGGAGCTTCAGGGGTGTTTCAGAGGGTTGTTTCAGGGGATTTGAGGAGCCTTTCAAGGGCGTTCTGTCAGGTTTTGTTTGCGTTTTAATGGGACAACGGGGAATTCTTCAATAGAAATTAGGGGGTTCAGGGAAGTTTCAAGGGGCTTTACGGACAATTTAAGGGATCGCAGGAGTTTTTAAAAGGTGTCACACTCAAACCTCCATTTAGGTAGGATCCATTTAGGTAACGTTGCCTAAATGGAATTTGATTGTGTTCAGATCAGTTGATTAGGTATAAGGTTCGCTTATGGGAAAGAAGTAGTGAGTGGTGTTAAGGGGATATGGGGGGAGGGGAGGAGGAAATGTTAAGATATACCCCCTAAACACCCCCGCCCCCCTTACATGCAGTGTTGAAAAGTGTCAGTATCCAGCGTTATTTCCAGCTGAATTTGAGAAAAGCAACCATCCTTCCATCATTCAATTGATATCAGCTCCAGCATTGATGACGTCAACCCCGACATCAACCTATCATTCACCTGTTTCTATTTTGGCCACCAAACCCAACATAGACCCAACAGTTGTTCGATGTTGGTCCAACAATGGCCCAACATACGATAAAAATTGAATTTTGTAGGGTTTTTCGTGTTTCGTGCCCAGGTAGTCTTTTGAATGACAATTCTGATCTAAGACCCTCCAAAATCCGCGAAAACGCCCCTGAAGCCCCTCCCCTCCTGAAACTCATCCCCTCTTCAAACTCCTTGAAAGCCATCTGAAACTCCGCATGACCTCCTTTAAATCTCCTAGTAACTCTCCCTTCTTAAACTTCTTTGCAACTTTGTACTCCATTTAGGTAATAAACTGAATCGAATTAGGTAAATATTCTATTTAGGCAGTCCCGACTCGTTACTTAAATAGAGGTTTTGGTGTACAAGGGGTTTGAGGAGCGTTTCACGGAATTTCAGAGAAATTTCAGAGAATTTAAAGATTTTAAGGAACATTTCAAGGGCGTTCCTAGAGTTTTTAAGGGGCGTTTTCTCTTGTCCCAAGGGAATTGATTTGAAGAGGGACAAGCTCTTCAACGGAAACTGTCATCTAACCGAGAACACGACACACTTTGTTGCTGTACGAACTAAGAATCCATTTATTAAGTTCTATTTCACACTCGATCGGTGGTGGCTACGTGACCCTTTTCGCAACATCAGCATTACTGCGTTCATCGCCCGGGTGGCGCGATCGCAGTTGTGCTGATGTTTTATGTTTTATGTTCCGAGAATGGTTTACTGTAACCATGCGCATATTCCACAGGGCCGCATCCACCACAAGCCTTTAACTACCTAAAAGCATTTTAGGGGCGTTTCAAGTGGTTTTCAGGTGCGTTTCAGAGGGTTAACGCAACTGAGACACTCAGAAACCCTCGAAAACTCCTTCGTAGTGCTTCCGTAACGCCTCCGAATCCCACCGAATATGCTCCCAAACTTCCTGAAATGCGTACAAAATCCCCCTATAACTCCCCCCCCCCAAAACCCTCGAAAACTCCTCCGTAATGCTTCAGTAAAGCATCTGAATCCTGCCGAAAATGCTTTCAGGAAGTAATGCCTACATAATTCCCCTAAAACCCCCTCGAACCCCATGTAACGCACTTGAGACGCTCAGAAACACTCGAAAACTCCACCGTAACGCTTGCGTAACGCCTCCGAATCACGCCGGAAATGCTCTGGAACATCCTGGAATGCTTCTAAAATCCCCCTCGGAAACCCTCGAAAACGTATCTGTAACGTCTCCAAACCCCCTGAAACACTTCCGAGATTGCCAGGTATCCCTCTGAAACCCGCTGGGACCGCCTGAAACACATCTGATATCTCCTGGTATCCCCCTGAAACCCATTGGGGCCCCCTTGAATCGCCCCTGAGATCTCCTGGTACCTCCCTGAAACTCCTTGGGATCCCCTAAAGTGCCCCTGTAACCTCCCTCCTTGTGTCAGTCTTGTGCAATGCACCCATTGACAATTTGCATAAAACCTCTGCATATCGTTCCTATCTATGCTTTCCAGTGTTTTAGTAATCATACTCTACTCATGCTGTCATGTTTTGATGTTGTCACTTTGTACTGCGCTCTGTTGAGCTAGGTGCCGGTCCTGACGGCTCGTCGAAAAACTCCTACAGAAATTTTGATAGAGAAATTCTTTGTAGTATTTTTTTTGCGTATATTCTAAATTCGATTGCTGTGAATTTCAAAGTTCTCAAAAGCACTTAACAATCATAATTTTCACTACACATGGGAGCTGACTCTACATGTATTTTAATCATCTGCTTCGAAAGTTAAACGTTTATTCATCACTGCCGGCATAAAATGACTTACTGCATACTGTCTGGATAATGAAAAACTGTTCCATTCTATAAAGTAATTTATATTTCAAATAATTGATATATCCCATCATATTTGTTTATTCCAACCCATATTAAAAGATACCGCATTGTGTTATTACTCTTCTCAACTACAAATCAAATCAACCATCACTTGAACAAGCATGCTTTCTATCATTAGATGCAGCGTGGGCTTTAACCTGTTTTATTTTCGTATTCCCAGAAGCACCCTTCTTTGCTTCTGTTCGGAAGTGCAGAACATTGTATCTAGCTAACATGTGCCAACCATATCCTGCTCTCCAACATCTATCGAGCCACATTATGAAAGTGGTACTACACATTCACAGAGGATGCTTAATAAGTGAACCAAGATACGACACCCACGCAGTAATTATGAACATTGTTTTTTTTTTTCGGTGGATACCAGAGTTATCGGGGAAAATCGAGCTAAATTTGTTCCTTTCATTTCGGAGGAAGAGGAGCAGCTGAAGTTAATGATCTCACGGAAAATCGTAAAAGTTCAGCTAAGGGTTTCTCGGGATAGCAATTAGGTTCGTTTGATGTTTCTCAAAATCAGTTTTTGCATTTTTCTTTGTTTCGAATTTTGATGCAATTTAGTCTGGATGTCGTTGTAATTGAAAAGAAAACAACTTGTTGAATAGTGCTCTTGCTTATCTTATTCATTTTTCTGTATGTTTTACTTTTATGTGTGTTTCTATGAGAAATTTTTGTTTATGTGCTTTAATGTTTTTCAACTCTTTTTTTGTATCATATTCTCATCTTTCATTTTCTATTCTTTTCATCTGTTATTATTAATTTGTACTATGTTTCTGTATTCATTGCCATTCTTGTTTCAAGTTTATTGCGTCCATTAAGTTCATTAACTGTATTGTTTATTTAATACCAAATCTTTCCAAGTAGGTATCTAATTTTAACATCGAAAAACGATTTCAGTTTCCACTTTCACGAATCGCGATTTTCCTCGTCGCTAACGATGTTACCCATCCATCCACTCAGCATTCAAGAAGCACCCCAATCATCTTTCTTTCTCATTTATTGCCTCCCGAAATCATGTTTTACAGCACCACCAACCAACCAAGCACTCACCGACCGTTGCTGCTAAATATAGAATTCAATTAAAAACAAAGCACATCCTCCTCCGCCTTCCGGTTTGCGAGGGGGTGGGCGGACGAAACTTTGTGCTTGCCTTCGCTCCATGGGAAAATTGTGGCAAGAACAGTCAGTGCTGCATCCCTCCCAAACGGTTGTGTCTGTACCTTTGTCGGTAGGGTATGAATCCGAAAGGATGTGGACGGTAAATCTGAGCGGTTGAAGTTGTTTAGAACGTTGTAGGTATTTCACTTTACGACACTTTACGACCGGCGGTGGGGAGCAGCGTGAGATGGTTGAATTGAGGCAACTTTCTGCCAAATTGCGACGTAGGTGTAGGTGCACGTCGAAATTTAGCTCTGTGAATTCTTGATCTAAAATTGTGCTGCGAGAAATGATAAAGTCAGGCAGGATCCAAATCCCAATCCATTCATCCCACTGCGCTGGTGGCGGTCGCTAAAAATAAAAAGGTTCCGCTATTTTTGGTTCGGTTGGTTTACTCTTTTGTTCGGATATACAACAAACAGTGCATAATCTTTTACGGATGACTGAAGGATAATAATGGAGAAAATTTTGAGCCAGGACGGAAACATCGGTCAAACTCCGTTCAACTTTATGCAAATCGAAAGTGAAGTTCAGCCACATGTCACCTCGGCAAAGATGAGAGATCTCTTATGCGAATTCTTTATGTACCTATATTCTTAGGGGAAAACAATGGGAAAACTGTTGAATGGGTAGAAATGAGAATTTTCTTGCATAAGATCTGGACGCCTAAAAGTAATAACACTCGTAACGGAACAGATACGTCGAATATCGTTTGTAATTGTGATTATATGAGGGGGTTAGAAGAACAGGGGTGCAAGTGGCAAAAACCTACTGTCGAGTAAGTGAGGTTCAAAGTTTTTCACCAATTTTCCATCCCGTACAAAATGCCGACCCATACATACATACATATACATTTATTTGTTCAACATCATTAAGACAAGACATAATCAACAATAGTACGCCACAATACTCGGTTTGTGGCTGCCGCTCTCCATCCTCGGTCGCGCCCAATGCTCGTCAAGTCACGCTCCACCTGGTCCGCCCATCGTGCTCTCTGCGCTCCACGCTTTCTTGTGCCAACCGGATCACTTGCAAACACCTGCTTTGCAGGGTTGTTGTCCGACATTCTTGCAACATGCCCTGCCCACCGTATCCTTCCGGCTTTGGCCACCTTCTGGATGCTGGGTTCGCCGTAAAGTGCATCGAGCTCGTGGTTCATCCTTCTCCGCCACACACCGTTCTCCTGCACACCGCCGAAGATCGTTCTTAGCACGCATCGCACGAAAACTCCGAGTGCTTGTACTGCCGTTCTACGCCGGATTGTCCCATGTTATATGGGAATCCCATATAACATGGGACAATTATGCGTAGAACGGCAGTGTAGGTCCTCCTCGAGCATGGTCCATGTCTCGTGCCCGTAGAGGATCACCGGTCTTATTAGCGTTTTGTACATGGTGCATTTGGTGCGTGGGTGAATCTTTTTCGACCGCAGTTTCTTCTGGAGCCCGTAGTAGGCCCGACTTCCGCTGATGATGCGCCTCCGAATTTCACGGCTCACGTTGTTGTCAGCCGTCAGTAAGGATCCGAGGTAGACGAATTCCTCTACCACCTCGAAAGTATCCCCGTCTATCGTAACATTACTACCCAGACGGATCCGGTCGTGTTCGGTTCCGCCTACCAGCATGTACTTTGTTTTTGAGGCATTCACCACCAGTCCGACCTTTGCTGCTTCGCGTTTCAGGCGGGTGTACAGTTCTGCCACCGTTCCAAATGTTCTAGCGATAATGTCCATTTCATCCGCAAAGCAAAAAAATTGATCAGATTTTGTGAAAATCGTTCCCCGGCTGTTGAGCCCGGCTCGTCGCATCACACCTTCCAGCGCGATGTTGAAGAGTAGACATGAGAGTCCGTCACCTTGTCGCAGTCCCCGGCGAGATACGAATGAACTGGATAGTTCACCCGAAACCCTTACGCAGTTTTGCACACCGTCCATCGTTGCTTTAATCAGTCTAGTCAGCTTCCCAGGAAAGCCGTTTTCGTCCATGATTCTCCATAGCTCTGCGCGGTCGATACTATCGTATGCCGCTTTGAAGTCGATGAACAGGTGGTCGGCATTTCTGGTGGGCATTTCAGGTGGACGGCATTTCTGGAGGATTTGCCGTACGGTAAAGATCTGGTCCGTTGTCGACCGGCCGTCGATGAAGCCGGCTTGATAACTTCCCACGAACTCATTTGTTTTAGGTGACAGACGACGGAAGACTTTGTAGGCAGCATTCAAAATAGTGATCGCTCTGAAGATCCTGACTATCAGCCGATGCAGACAGGTGGCCAACTTTTCTGGGCCCATCTTGATGAGTTCAGCTGCAATAACATCCATAGCAGCTGCTTCGTTGATTTTGAGCTGATGAATAGCATCCTTAACTTCCCTCAGCGTATAGTTGGTTCATTTCTGCCCTTCGCTGCAGTGGTATCGTCGTTCTCCACGCCATTCAGGTGCTCGTCGAAGTGCTGCTTCCACCTTTCGATCACCTCACGTCCGCCCGTCAAGAAGCCTCCGTCCTTATCAGGGTTGTTAACGTTAATCAACGATTAACGGCGTTTCGTTAATTCGTTAACGTTAACTGTAACGTTCAACGATTTTTCCGTTGATTTTTCAGCATCGTTGATCAACGTTAACGTTAACGCTAAGCGTTGATTTAACGTTAACGACTCCGTTAATCTTACATAAATTGATGTTCTCAGATTGATGCTGAATTGTATATTTCAGTGGGCCAAATTGGGGTCAACTTTCGGTTCTTTTCATCGTCCAAAATGACTAATTTTGATGGATACTGTAGGAAGTCAATAGTCTTGGTTGTTTGGATTACTGAACAATAATGATTTATTCATATCATGCCTCCTGTCACGTTCTACTCACAGCCTACTCTTATATATAAAATTACACTATACTACATCTCTCCTTTTCTCCATTAAAGTTAGAACAATTGATAATTCATATTACCAGCTGAACCTCCATAGGTAATACTAATATATATTACGCATAATATTTTCTTATTCTTCTAATGCAAATAAATCCATGACGTATTTCTTCTTTTTCTTTACTAATTCAAATTTCAATTGCTTTTCGTTTATTTATACCTATTAATGTGAACTACTCCATCTCTCCTTAACTTCAATGAAAACAAAAATTAAATACAATATATGCTATTTCAATTATCACAATGAATTGTTTTCCTTCATCTATGAATGGCTTCGCCACAACTCGCGATCCAATATTTGATAATTTGGGGTCCTCTGGTCCTTCAACAGCATCAGTGTATTAGTACAACGCGCAAGTGAATCTAGATATGGTAAAAACAATATTAGAATAACAATCTCCAATTACTAATAAAATGTTATACTTAGCTTTCTTTCTTGTTTTACCAGTAAGTCGGCTTTCTTACCTCAATATTTTGAATAATTTCCATTTGTAATTTTATGTAGATTATCAAGTTCCTACCATTGATACACAATCTTGAATCCATACCGGTCCAGTATTTATGTCTAATGTGAAAATGTTTGTTATTCCTAAACGAGACTTGAAAAATTATGTTATTTTTAAAATGAGCAAATGTCTTGTACCACTGTAAAAGGTGGATTGAAGATCAACTATCTTCCTTTATCTTGAGGAGGAATGGACATCCCAATGTTTATTTTTATTATTTTTATTTATTGCTAACTGAAACGCATAGTTTCCTTTGCATATCCCTATATCATAGATGGACTGAAGTTCCACTTCCTTCATCTCATGATAGACTGGACTGCCAAATGGACTGAGACAAATCTCCTACATTTGGTCTTTTTTATTGCAGACTGAAACATCCCGTTTCCTTTGCATATCCCTATATCATAGATGGACTGAAGTTACACTTCCTTCATCTCATGATAGACTGGATTGCCAAATGGACTGAGACGGATCCCCTACATTTGGCCTTTGCAATGCAGACTGAAACTCTACGTTTCCTTTGCATATCCCTTCACCATTTAAGAAGATGGTCTGAAGCTTACAACGCTTCCTACATCAAACGGTGGACTGGATATAATGCCAAATGTACGAAGAATATTCTTCTTCATTTGGTCTTCAAGATACCCTTCGCAATCATGAATGTACTAGAATTAGAAATCCTCTTCATTCTTTTATTTTCAAACTTCAGATAGTTCTCTATATTCGAATATAGAAATGTTTTCTACGTTCCGGCCGTTGTATCAATATCCATCCATCGCACAACAATAAAGACAACGTTGCAATCCGCATTTGTTGTGACAATCCATCCAACGCATAGGATTGTCACAATTTGAATGGAATATAATAAAGGTCGTTCCCCGCGAATTTAGACATTTCTTAGCTTTGTATTGAGTTGATAAGCATTGCATCATTGTATATAATCAACACAACACAGTTTTGATCTTGGATTCATGATAATTGGTAATTCATGATTTAAAGTTTACGGATTAGAGTTAGCTCCTGTTTTGTAATAGACAAGCGTTTCCGAGATTATGTCATTATCCGTACAAATTTGGACAATGAAATAAAAGCAGCGTCTTCCTTGTCGTTTGTCTTTCCTATCTGACAATTATCTACACTGGTTCTGGCTGAATTAATCGTGATTTTCTCTTTCATTTTTGTTTGTAAAAGACGGAAATATGTTTGAATACCCTCAAAAATGCATAACGATCCGTGATCCCTTTAGCTCTTTTCTATGAACTCCGTATGTTCGGAGTATAAATTCAAACTAAATCTCTGTATATTGTTAAAGAAACGGACTTGAACTTTCTTTAATGTTCGCTGCGTTTCCGATTTAATAAATTCTGATCTTTTCTTCTTACTTTTTTATTGTGGGTCGCTGTTAAAAAAATGAAGTTATTAAAAAAAGCAAAGTAGAAATGGACCAACCATACATGTTATTCGCATCTGGTCTCTTGACTTTTCTTTCAATGCGGACTAGAATTCGGCATTCTCTTCGCTTCTGTACCAGATGTACGGACTGGAATTCTTGGTTCCCTTCGTTATTCTGGGTTTTATTTGCGGACTGGAATTCTACATTCCCTTCGCCTGAGTACCAGGTATACGGACTAGAATTTTCCATTCCCTTCGTTATCCTGGGTTTCAACTGCGGACTGGAATTCTACATTCCCTACGCAAGAATACCAGGTGTACGGGCTGGAATTTTTGGCTCCCTTCGTTATCCTGGTTTTTGGTTTGCGGACTGGAAATCAACTTTCCCTGCGCTCTTCAGGTGCACGGACTAGAATCAGCTTCTGCCCGCCTTCCTGGATGTTACGACAATGCACTCGTTTGAACATTTTCAGTGTTGAATAATCAGTTGTACATTTTTCTGATATGAAAGGATTATTTTGTTTCATTTAAAGTGACAGTTTGTCCAGGAATGAATTGAAATATGCCAAGAGATTTTGCACTACCCGATTATTCAATCTTTATACTAAGTTCTTATAAACTGTTTAACATAACATGACACATGTGAGTGTCTTAAAAACCTGCCATTTAAATAAAATTAATTCACCGTATAGCTGTCGTCTTAGAATAGTATTACGGGCTATCTGTTCCAGTAATAAAAATCGATCAACATGAAACCTTAATTCACAGTGTCATGCGAAATGTGGTTTAAATGATGATTGATTCTATTTTACGAAACTCGTAAAACAGGTACATTACCTTCTCGTATTGCTACGGAAAAAGATCTACCAAACCGAATCCTAGTCACAACTGTTTCTAGCTAGTGTAAATGTATTTTTTTCAGTAATTACAGAAAATCACTCTGTTACTTAATACATTTCATACCTTGTTTAAAGTGATCTTCACTTTGAGCAATTGTGCACCACTAAAAGAGCCATAACAATTTCAATATTCAAATAAAACTTTCACTGTAAAGTAGACCAATTTAAATCAACTACAATTTGAGCATAGTAATTAAACAAATCAGTTGAGTGATGACACTGCATTATCAAGCACAAATCTTATTGATATATTTTTTTTTTTCAAACAAACATCCAATCACAGCATGCTTATGATTTAGAAGACAATGACAAGCGCACAAGCAACAACCACCGTTGTTATATATATATATTGACACATTTTTTAATTTGTGTGCTATCTCACGGGTGCAGACTTACTTGAGAATCCTACAATGTAAATCATTATCTGTAATAGCAACAATATGCTATAGTTTGATTATATGACTTTTACTTCAAACCTATGGCTTTACATTTTTCAAAATCCACTGTCTCGGTCTTGTTTCTGTTTGCCGTAGGTCTTCGAACAAACATAACGGATGTGAAGTGAAACTTGTAATAAGGCCCAACGTCGTTCTTTTTTTCTTTTTTTTCAGTATAACTTTTATGAAACGGAAGGACACTCACCTCTATTTCAATAAAACGATTTACTCGTCTTGGTTACCTTCATCTACTTTCCTCCTAAATGACCGGATCGTTCCTCCGAGTTAAACTATATCGTTCTGCCTTATTCAATAGCGCCAGTTCTGCGATGGTCGTCCCCACTTGAGTTTTATCCAGGATTGGTGTTGCTTCTGGTTCCCGTTCATCCTCGTCGCCAATGTAGGAAGTCAATAGTCTTGGTTGTTTGGATTACTGAACAATAATGATTTATTCATATCATGCCTCCTGTCACGTTCTACTCACAGCCTACTCTTATATATAAAATTACACTATACTACAGATACTCTTATCCATATTACTGGATAACATTCAGCGACCAACTTAAAAGATTTTCCAAATTTAATCAAAATCTTTGGGAGACATTTCAACATGCATTAAATTAAACTTTCACTAAAGTGAAGAAGTAGTGAAGTGTTTTTTTTTGTACTAGTGATTCAAGCGAAAAGGTTCTATGACCTACATTCCGACTATTTTCTAAATTTCGGAAACTTATGTATAATTTAGCAGCACGGCTGATTTTAAAATAATATCGAAACTAAGTTATGGCAGAACCTTTCAATGATTTTTTTTTTTGATGTCTTGTGAAGAAGTTTTCTGATACGATCATTAAAAAGAATTTTTGTACGATTTTATGGAAATTCTATGAATAATGAGAAGTTGAGATTTTTTCAATATCGGTTTTTCATGCTTTTTGATTAGGGATTTGATTGGGCTTCGGAACGTAGGCAGTAGAATATATTTTGAATCTTTTATATGGCTTTCCATTTCCACTTTATTTAATTTCTAGTTATTTTATGGACAACGTCAAATTATGCATTCACTTTGGCCAAACATTCGCTTTCATGCCCCATTAGCTAACCAAATATTATATGTGACAACTCTTTAAGCGACATATTGGAACTTTGCCTAGTGTGCGAAGAGTTCTTAGTCCATTAATATTGGCACTTTTTCATGGGTGACGGCATTACAGCGAGCTTGGCTATTTTAAAAGCATAAGTAAAGAGTGTCCGATAGAACAACTAGAATTACTTAAATATCCAGTAAAAGTACGAAACGGATTGATTCAAAATATGTAGCCCTCTGTTAGTCGCGCGTTAGGCCGCCACCATCAGCACCACATTTGTTGTACATTGAGGGATTTTTTCAGGATATTGTACAAAATAAAACAGCGCGACTATGGAAGGGTTAAAAAGCCCCATTTAAATAACTTTTTCCTACAAGCTGCCACAAGCACAGCTGACCAGTGGACGATGGATTGTACATACATACAGTAAATTTGATCTTGCTACTTACATGAGCTTACATTATTTCGCATGTTTGGGGTTGAGTTGTACAAAACAGTACAGGGCTGCTGGATATCAAAGAGATTCAATCGGTGAATGCTTTGCTCTTCTCCTTGCTGTTCTTTATTCTGGAGTCCAATGAATTATGTGAGCTGGCTAAATGTGACCAAAAGCGCTGTTTGCAGTTCAGAAGGAATTTCTCAGCCTATCTTGATGCATGGGAAATTCCTTGCCTGAATCGCTCAAGAAACCGTCTTTTCTTCGATCGCAGTACGCAGTTGCGAAGAAATGACAATTCAAATGGCAGTCACTGTAGAAAGTTTCTGCCAGGAATCGGTCAAGAACTTTCTTGAGCGATTTCTTTTGAACACGAAACTGGGCTAAAATGTGAAAAAGATCACTTGAAGCTCACGGGAAAATTTTTGACATATGCGTGGCTACTATGATCTACTCAATAGGAACTTCAGGTGAGTCATGTTTTTTTAGATCATCCAGTACTTCACATTAAGTAACGCTAGAATTAACGCAACGTCGTTGACGTTGATATGGGTGAAAATTAACGTTAACGGCGTTAATCGTTGGTTAACGTTAACAAATCTGGTCCTTATCCCCGCACATTTCGGCTCTCGGCACGAAGCCGTTGCGGCATGCGTTGAGCTTCTGGTAGAACTTCCGTGTTTCTTGAGAACGGCACAGCAGTTCCACTCTGCTTCTTCTAGGCGGTGCTTTTTCTCCCGAAAGAGGCGGGTTTGTTGTTTCCGCTTCTGTTTGTAACGTTCCACGTTCTATCTGGTCCCTTGCTGCAGCACTACCGCCCGCGCTGCGTTCTTCTCCTTAAAAACCGTTCTGCACTCTTCGTCGAACCATTCGTTCCGCCGATTTCGTTCCACGTAGCGATGGTGCTCTCGGCAACGGCGTTGATGGTTGCTTTCTCTGTACTCCAGCAGTGTCCTCTAGAGGGGCCTCATCGAGCTCGCCCTCATCTGGCAACACGGACTCGAGATTCTGGCCGTATGCTGAGGCGACATCCGGTTGTTTTAGTCACTCTATGTTGTACCGTGGCGGTCGCCGGTACCGTACATTGTTTATGATGAAGAGTTTTGGGCGCAGTTCGACCATTACCAGATAGTGGTCGGAATCGATGTTGGCGCCACTATAGGTCCTGACATCGATAATGTCGAAGTGCCGTCCGTCAGAACGTGGTCGATTTGAGATTCCGTCTTCTGTGGTGATCTCCAGGTGTAACGATAAAAGAGGCTGTGTTGGATAAATATGCTACGTATGGCCATATTTTTGAAGGCGGCGAAATCAATTAGTCGTAGGCCTTTTTCGTTCGTCAGCTGGTGGGCGCTGAACTTCCCAATCGTCGGTCTGAATTCCTCCTCCTGGCCTACCTGAGCGTCCCCTATGATGATCTTGACGTCGTGGTTTGGGCAGCAGTCGTATTCGCGTTCGAGCTGCGCGTAAAATGCGTCCTTGTCATCATCAGTACTTCTGGAGTGAGAGCAGTGCACGTTTATAATGCTGATGTTGAAGAATCGGCCCTTGATCCTCAACCTGCACATGCTTTCGTCGATCGGCCACCAACCGTTCACGCGCCTCTGCATATCGCCCGTCACTATAAAAGCTGCTCCTAGCTCACGTGTGTTGTCGTAACTTTGTTAGATGGCATGATTACCTCTAAACGTTTGCACCATGAATCCTGCCCGAGCAAAGTCCAACAACAAAATTACAGCTAATCGAAAACATGAGTTGATTGATATCACATTTTGATATCAGTTTATTTTTAATCAGTTTGATTTCAAATTTTGTTTTCGGTTTGCTGTCATTTTAAATTAATGTGAATATTTTGTGTTAGAATAAATTTAAATCTTTTAGTAAACTAAGTAAAGTGATTCTAGGGATATATCATTAATGCCATTGCATTATTGCATTTATAATTGGAAATCAACTGAAAAACTCTAAATTTAACAATTTTTCATTTTGGTTGTGCTGATAACAAAAACAGTTATCAATGTGCTATCATCGATAGCAGGAATTGTTTTCAATTTGCCGTTACAGGAATATATTTCTGCTCTCATTTTTGATGTTTAACCGTTAAAACGACCAAAACGAAAACAACCTGAGTTATCAAAATTTGCAATATCACAACATCAAAATTAGTTTTCAATTTGCTATTATGTAAATCATAAATCCAGTAGTTTTCGGAAGTGTTGCCATATTAATTTTACATGCATTTTCTATAAAATTGAGTTTTTGCAGTTATTTGTATCTGAAGTGTTTCAAAAGATTCATATAAAAGTATTATAACGAGTACAAGTTTAAAATCTACAGAAAACAAAGTTTTATCAGAAAAAAAATGCTGCGAGCCTTCAAAAAGTCACGTATTTAAGTATTGTTTTGATGAATTATGATGGTATCACTTGCTTAAATCAATACGTTTATAACTATTACGACTTCTAATAGCTCCCAATATCTTCTAGACTGTATTCTGACTGATACAATATACATTGGATCCTTCACATTTTGAGAAATAGCATTCAAAGTATTATAGTTTTTAGCATTAACTACTTGCTTCATAATTTAGACGTTCTTTTCAAATAAATCATGTCAAAACTGAATGTCGTTCAAAACCAAGACTTTTTAATAATATAGGGAATCGCGCCACTTGGGCGGTGGCTTCTATATTCGTCTGTTTTCCACTATAACTCAGTCAAATTTGAACCAATTGACACAACTTTTGGAGTGTGGTGAGATAGGTATAGTATCTACCCGTGTACAACATTTCAAGTCAATTGATTCAAAATTGACTGAGTTATAGTGGAAAACAGACGAATATAGAAGCCACCACCCAAGTGGCGCGATACCCTACTTCTTCAGATTGAATGAACATAAGCTACCTCGCTATGGCCAAACCGTAAGTTAAATTATTTCACGACATTTCGTGAAATAATTTCAACATTTCCAACAATAATTCTGTGCCATATTTTCAAAACAATTAATCTAGCTTACATTGAGTGTTTACAGAACGTATTCTTCTTGATTTTTTTTATCATCATTTCTCTTTTTAGGGACAATTTTTTGTAATATTTCTCTGAATTTAACAAAAAAAAAACTTTTAAGGTCCATTATTTTGCTAACACGTCATAAACTAAAAGTCTTGGGGTATATGCTCGAAATATACTCACGAAATTGCAATCATTCTATTGAAAACCAAATTTTTACTTACCTCGGCTAAACGAATGTCTAGGTAAAAAATGACCTTTTAAGGGTTTTTACTCTCGTTTTTGTTTCAGTGTATATGCAAGTGCGAAATATCACCTTTTCATAAAACAGTAGTAGATATACTATAACTGCGATAAACAAGTTTTATCATGAAATCTTTTATATGAGTTTCCTGACACTACTTAGTAAATTTATGGGCCTCGGCTAAACGAATGTCTATCACTGTATTGGAAGCCGCACGAAGTCATGGTATATCTCCAATGATTTACAATTGGATTTACCAAATGCTCAAAAACCCGACATCTCCTCTGAACACTGCGTCAAGCAGCGATTAGTAAATTGAGTGTTTGTGTATGTCCCCCAAGAGGGATTCTTGTCACCGCTCTTGTGGAATCTCGTAGCAAATATGCTATTGAGGCAGCTCAACTAGGCGATTTTCCTACTTATGGTTTTACAGACGACTAAAGCCTGTATCCGTAATAATCGGGACATAGAAATAAGGCTGTAACTCTGCCATGAATCAAAAAAACTGACAAAAAAAATTACTAAATGCTCATTGATGTTGGTTTATTATTTGTGCCAAATTTCATAAAAATCGGTGCATTACTTTTTACTGTAGCTCAAAAACAAAACGATGTGCGTTTAATTATTTTGTACAGTCACGACCAATTTTCATCTGCATGACAGATGGTTATTTTGCGCTACCGACCAAAGTACAGCAAGAGTAGTAACGAAATATCGTAGGCAGTTGTGATACATACAAAGGCACTTTCATACAAAATTTCATCAACTTTGATCAACTGGTGTGAGAGCTACCAGCTTTGATAGGGGTGAGTGTTAGTGAAAAAGTTTCGTGTTTTTCATATGCGATGTTAGCCTATTCATAGCTTTTAAATTCCTCGGGCAATTTCCATGAAATTTTCACAGAAGATAGTTAATTAAGTGCATACAATGCCTGCAAAATTTCAAGATTTTTGGAATTGTACTTTCAACAGTACAATCAGAACAATAAGGGGTGCTCACTTATTGCTGTCAAAAGGGGTAAAATCTGGGTTAGTC
The DNA here is from genome assembly GCF_035046485.1 of Aedes albopictus. NCBI lineage: Eukaryota > Metazoa > Arthropoda > Insecta > Diptera > Culicidae > Aedes > Aedes albopictus. Next base: position 409,843,909 of record NC_085137.1, read on the forward strand.
CCAATACATGTTTTGACCATAAAATTTTTGATAAGGCATCGATTTTTTTGAAATTTTGCCCATGCAAGAAACGTATATTGAGAGGTTTGTGTTCAAAATTTCAGCCATATCCTTTTCCAATTTCAAAAGTTAAAGCGCTGACAAGCTAATCTAGGTGCTGTACAAAATTCAAATGCCCACGTTCTACTATTTCATTGCTACAACAAAAAGTACTGCCCTGATCCAGATGAAATTTTGCAGGTGAAATCTACACATCTTAAGTTGTTCCCAGGTGAAATTTGAGCAATATAAAAGTGTCCATTGCAGAGTTATTGCTGTATTTCTGTGTCCCGATTATTGCGGATACAGGCTTTATCTATCATTGTTAATTGGTATTGCATTAGCACCCTTTTCGATCTTCAGGTAGTTGGAGGTGGCGTCGCCGTATGGCCTTTCGGTTAATCCGAGTGAAACATCTATCGTTTTTTTTTTACGAAAAGGCGAAACCGCAATAACGTTCGACCTTTGCGTCTCTTTGATTCTGTAATCGATGTGTTTGATAAGATAAAGCATGTTGGAGTTATTCTTGAATTTGAGCTTTTCTGGACATCTCACATTGAGTTCCGAAAAAAAAGCTTGTATGGCCTTCGAGCAATGTCGGTGAACCTTTGGTACATCTAAAGCCCAAATGAATGCAACCTCAAGTGGGTTTACAAAACTGTTTTTTGGCCAATATTTGCATATGGATGTCTTGTGTGGTGGCAAAAGAGCGGCGTGAGAGCAATCCAATCAAAATTAGGCCACTTTTAATGAATTGGGGCAAAGTCCAAGTAACCAAAAGTTCCGCTTCCCATGACAAAACGGCACTTGCAAGTTCCGCGAAATTCCAATGAAGTTCCGAATGGAACTTTCTGGATGCTTAAGAGGCTAACGATAAGCCTTGCTGGAGCTTCCGTCATAAGTTCCGGCAAGGCTCATTGTTAGCCTCTTAAGCAGCTTTAAAGCTGCTATTCGGAACTTTCTCGAATCTTTCAATTTCATAGAAGCTCAGTTCAGTAGCATTGTGTTTCAATGGAGATTACCGTCAAACGGGGCTACTTGCAACAGTGGTGTAACTTGCCACACGATGACATACATTAAATGTGAACTATTTTTTTTTTCATAATAATGAAAGCTGGTATGCTCCACCATTTCGGTTAACAATATTATGCGTACCAAAAATCGTTTTAGTGAAAAAAATAGTTTTGTTTCTTCGTTTATTGTTCAGCTACACTGTTAAAACGGTTTGCTTATTTTATGCCAAAAAAAAAACAAGTATGAAAATCGTGGTTTACCTCTCTCCTATGGTAAGTGCGATAATTCTGATGACCTTGCTTGTAGTTAGGGTACCTGATAGTAAGCTTAGCTGAACTATTATAGTTTGATATACTTATCGACTAAATTATGCAAAAAATCATAATCATATTCGACAACCATTATAGGGTAACTTGCAGCAGTTGAAATCAATGAAACTTTTTATTATTTATTTTTATTTCACGATATTGCGGATAGAAATAATCGAAATGAATCATTTATTTATAACGTGACGGGTTCATTTTCAAATGTCAACTCAATTTTATCATTTTTTGCACGTGGCTTTCAAACATTTTTGAAGACTTCCATATTTTGAAACTTCATTCACGTTTCACCGTGATGAAAGTTTAATTCAGTTTATGAACGATCACCAACATCTATTCCGAACCTAGATGGAGTAAATTATTTCAATAGAATGCCCAAATTGACATTATTGAACTTTTTTAATAGTTGAATGGGTGTTTAAGAACAAGGTATTTGGAGTACATTGCTCAAAATTTCTAGAGCACCGTTTTTTAGAACCGTTGAACGGATTTGGATTAAAATGCATCACGCTGTTGACAACCACTGAACAATCAGCGTGATGCATTTTCATCCAAATTCGTTCAACGGTTCTAAAAAACGGTGCTCTAGAAATTTTGAGCTATGTACTCCAAATACCTTGTCCTTAAATCATGTTATTTTAGCTGAAGTAGCAAAACACTATTTAATACTGAAAATCACCTAAAGAAGACTCACTTTACCTTTCTAACAAATTATATTAAACATAGTTGACATTTTGTAACTAGTACTGAGTCACGAGATCCATAAATATTTTATATTTGAGGGACGTAAGACCTGCTGTGAACGATATACTCTCGCTTGTATAAACTACAAACCCTTTAAGGCTCAAATAACCATCATTCAGTAATCAGCAACCATTCAATTATTCAAAAACCGCCAATGGCAATTATTTCACTGTTATCCTGATGCTAAGTAAAGTACATTGATAAATTTTCATTAAAATTGGTTGTGATTTCAGCGAAAAAAATTGCATTTGATTTTCTGGTAAAAGATGATGGTTAGTTTCCTCTTAATGAAAATTCATATTTCAATTGGTTAGTATACATCTTTTCAAAGCATATTTCACACATTACATCAAATACTTGAGATATGAACTAGAACTAGAATTTTAGTGCATTTTAGTAGTAGCTAACTTTGCCTCATGTCACATGTTGCAAGTTACCCCTCTGATGGGGTAACTTGCAATAAGCATGTATTTCACACCTCCGGTTTAGGTGACAAAGTATTTGAGTAAATAATATTCTGCATAGTATTCGACTCGTGGTAATTAGTGTACACAATGCTTTACAGTATGTTTGAAATGTTTAGATTTTCAAAGATATTGCTTCAAAGTCGAAAACTGTTGCAAGTTACCCCATTTGACGTTTTTTTTTGCCGAAAACAACTGTCTTAGCATACACGAAAAAAGACAAATTTGATTTTTTACTGATGGCTCTTTTCTCGAAAGTCGAGCAAGTGCTGGTGTCTATGGGATAGGCAACTTTTTTTTTCTCTCACAAAAAAGTTCAACATGCTGTAACTTTTCATAGAGTGGATCAATAATTCTCAAATTTTGACTGTTTGTCAACCTTTCATATGTGCATCATTGGTATAAATTTCGGATCAATTGGTTAAACTTCCGCAAAGTTAGAACCGTTCTTGTAAAATACTAATTTTTAAACAACTAATTTTTAAGCTATCATATCTCGGAAACCAGTGCACCGAATTGGAAGAAATTTTGAACGTTTATTAACGAAGTAAGTTATCTCTTGTCGAACTCAAATCGAGGAGCTGAATTTAGTAAACGCTGTTCACCTTGTATGGGTACCTGGCCATTCTTCCATCGCTGGAAATGAAATGGCGGATGAGTTAGTTCACACTGGAGCACCACATGACTTCATTTGGCACTGATCCAGCTATTCCTGTATCACAGTGTTGGATGAAGCTTCAGATTTATCAAATATTGGCCACTAACATAAGAACCACACGCGATTTTTGGAAAAAATAGAAACATAAGACTTGAATATGGCCAAAACTGATGCAGTGCTTCTATTTCACTCAGTGCTTCACAATATGGATTGAAAACTTTTATTCAGCATATTGTTAGTTTTCATAGAACTACTTTTTTTTAATAATTTCCCTTAGACTGGCTAATCCAAATTCTCAAACATAGTTATTATGTACCTTAGCTGGATCTGGGCTGCAAGTCGTTTCGACGGTTTCAAATATCCACGCGCACGAGTCGCTAAAATGGTTTTGAAGTTATGATTCAAAATAATACCGGTGGCCACCATCAGATCAGATTTTACTTCTAGGAACTGCTACCACCACCACCGTTCGATGATGCCGATAGCGACGAAGACGGCTGCCGACGACGACGACGACCGGCGAGGATGATGATGATGATGGAAATTCGCTGTTATTGTTACTCGATGTGGATTCAAGAAACGACCGCCAAAATTGCCTTGGAGCGTGGTTTTGTGGGTCTTCTTCGAATGGGATCGTTGCTGGTCGAAATTGCGTTTTATGTGTGTGGTAATACAACAACGAGCAAGCAGCAGTAGCCACCGAGGACCACGTGCCATTGACGGAACGTGCCAACTCTTGAGCTGCTTCAGCTTCAACGATGCCTGAGCCGGACTGGACGTTTGTTTTGATATCAGGGAATTGTCTGATTCGGCTGAAGGCATGGTTATTGGGTATCGATATTCTTGTAACATTTAAGGTTTCATTTATCATGAACTAAAAGTTTGCTTGCAGCTTTTGTTATATCTTAAGACTTGTTGATTTTATCATTTTTAACTGTTATAAACGTTAACGTATAAAAGCAAAAATCTCATCATCTCAAGGTGAAAACTAGTTTTGTTATTTGTGAAGGGATGTTTTGTTATTAGTAAAAGTACCGTCGATGGGGGTGACAATGGGTCTGGGGGGTGAGATTGGGTCAAAACGGAGAAACATAAAATTTGAAATAACTCGTCAATTATCGCTAATTTATATTGAAAACTTCATATTATTTCAAAGAGGAGATGTTTTTTCAACGTCATGATGCAGAATAAGATGTTTGGCAATAATCGTTTTTTGTTAAATTTGTTTCTAAACTTATGTGATGAAACTACTAGTAAATAACTCTGAAAAAATTTCTCTTTCGCAATGCTCCACACAAGCACCTAACCGTAAATTTTCTTATAAGTAGTTAGCTGTAGGTATTACCTGGTTGATGCAATGAAAAAAGTGAGCTGTCAATACACTTTTTATTTAAAAATTCAATATTTTTGACCCTATGTCTAAATATTAAGAATGGGGGTGAGATTGGGTCAAGCAAGTTATCGACTGCACATAACCTTAACTAAAAATTCAACTTGTTATCCAGTCCCCATTTGACTTTAAAGTGGTGCCATGTTTACCGTATCTTAATAAAAGCACGCTTTTTTCGAAAATATGTCGAAGAAGCGTCAAGCGAGTGTGTTCATACGTTTAGTGCCTAAAATAATTTATAAAAATACACCCATGCGTTTGGACAGCTCCTCTAATCATCATCTAGCCTTTAGTGTACTGCATAGGGTATCGGGATGCTTCGTTGGCATAGTCCCCTCGTTCGGCCTATCTTAACGTTAACCAAAAACTCAAACAAACATGCCGAACTGGATATCGGAAAAGCTTTGCGCCAAACAACTGTAACATTTCGTTTCAATTTTAGCACTTTGGAGTATTAAAATTGTATGAAAATGTCACTTTGTTTAGCTTTAGTAGACGCCATGATTCTTCGGCTTAATGGGTAGTCTATACACATGATTATAAATGGCATGATTCTGGAATATTTCGAATTGCCTTTTCAATAACTCAACATTTGATGCGACGGTCAAAGATGCTAGTTTGAATTTGTATGTTTGTTTTTAACGAATAATAACTATTTTACAAATTACATGTGGGCCGAATATTGAGGACATTTTTTTCACTATGTACCCAAATCTTGGCCCATCAGTAAAGTGACGTCAAAAACACCGATAAAGTTACGCCAACAACATTGCTTGCGTAAGAACCAGGAAGAACGAACAGAAAAATAGATTTTGTGTGCAGTGACTGTAAAAATATAACACAATAATTGGGTTGAATTGTTTTCGTTACTAAAAAAGAAAGAACTTTAGTTTAAGTGATTTATTTATAGTTTTTTTGAAAATTTGGCTCCGAAAATGTAATTTGAAAGTATGATTGGTGAACAAACAGAGATAATACCTCAGCAGAAATATTGAAAACATGAGATAATAAGTGGTTCTAGTGCATGGAAAGCAATAGGCCAACGTTGTATCCACTAATAGGCCAATTTTTGTACCATAGACCAACGTTGCATACCATCACATCGAATCTTTTTAACTTAGTTAAGTAAATTTTTGATTATTTACGTTAGTTTACTTCCAATTGGTGAAACATGCATTGCCTAGAGTGCGTAATAGGGTCAACATATTATTTCTAGTGCTATTAATTCATGAGTTATGGTCAAAATTGTCTAAGCGGTTTGCAAATTAGGCCAAGGAATGATCCATATACCCTATTCGTTTAAATGTTATTCCGAGAGAGGGTCTAATATTGTGAAATGTTGTGTAACATAATATTTGAACGACCCTCTATCTTGAGAGGCCAATGATCATGTACATAAGAGTTTATAACGGAGGGCTTGGTTAAACAATTCTTACGCAGTATACTAAAAATATCATTTTTTTTTTCAATCAATCTTTCAATGCGTCCCTCCCTCATTGTAATCTTCCTCCCTCCTCTCTTGGAGGTGGAAATTTTAAATGAGGATGATTATGGTGGCTAGAAATGGCGATACAACATACGTTATTTTATAAAATTTCAACCATTTTTTCGGTTGTATTAGCCTTTTTAGGTGGATTTATCATCTTATAAAATTACCTAAATTTTTATTCGTCATGGTTACATTGTATTTTAAATAGATTTACTAGATATGATCAATAAAATTAACTTATATTCTTAGGTAGGTGACTTCGAATACTTTGACCCATTCTCACCCCCTCTAAGGGGTGAGATTGGGTCAATTTTCAATCATTTGTAGTTTAGTAAGTAATTCATATAATGTGATACTTTCTTGCTAAACTTTCATTACCATATAGAAGAGTATACATACCAAATAAAAAGTTATTCCGACTTCAATTGCATTTGTTATTTAACAAACAATCTTTGAGTATCCTTTTTTGACCCATTCTCACCCCCAACGACGGTACAAGAAGTTTGACAAATAATTCCATTCTTCTTGCAACCTCCTTCCAGGTTGTCCAATTACATGTTTAACCAGATCAGAAAATTGAAATATCCATGCTCTGAGCAGCTTAGTGCGCCAAAACAAAAGCGCAACGCAAAAGCACCACTTCGGGGGGATTTGCTTCGTTTGGTTCTGTGCCGAACGAAGCAAATTTATGCCAGAACCAAAACAATTGTCGACGACATGCAAAAAAAAATATCAAAAACAACTTCCCACCTCCTGCAGAGTCCTCACCGATGCTTAGCGTCGTCGTCGCGTTTTCCTACCTACCTACAAACATCCGAAGCACGACCCGTGGGATTTCATTGCAGTACTGCGAGCTTCACCTCCCACCCGGCGCGCTGTGGGGTGAACCCCACCCTGGTTAATTATGCATTCCAAAAGTGGGGCTATTTATAGAATACATCATTTCAAAAAGCTCGCACATCACTCTTCGCTGCTGCTGTTAGATGAATGGTGAATGTTTGCTGTTCTCGCTTACTTTTTATCTGAGTCGCATATTTTTGTTTGGATATATCCGACTCCGACATGCTGCCAGGATACTGGGGTGGTGGGCGGCTCGCGGACGAGACTATCTGCCTGCACCCAAGCGTATAGCCTCCGGGAAACGGGGAACAACCAGAAACTGACAAACAAAACAAGCAACAATCTAGAACAGTGTTTCTCAAACCAGAGTCGAGTCCTTCGGACTCCTAAAGCGGACACCTACTAAATAGGGATGCGAGACTAAGAACTTAGGGACTGTCCATAAATGACGTAGCTTTCTAGGGGAGAGGGAGGAGTCTCTGATTTTATGACGAGCCATGTATTAGATATGGGAAATTATGCTACGAGGGAGAAAGGGGAGTATAAAATCAGCTAAAAAATGCTACGTCATTTATGGACGTTCCCTATGAGAGCTATGAGGTGCCATCAACAGTTTGAAGCTAAAAATTACACTACTGGAACCATATCACCTTGTCAAGCAATTGTTAGCGACTGAGTGAAAATCTGGTGACAGCATAGAGTAGCAATGAAATTAGGTTATTTTTATGCACTTTAGTATGCACCTTTTTTATGCCCTGCATAAAAAGAGGGAGATCTAACCTACTTAGAAATATCGCAATTCAATTTGGATTAGTGCATAGATATTAATTAGCTCAATGATGCGCAACAGAAAAAAATAGATTCAAATTTACTTCGCAATTGCAACTTTGCATGAGCTTCAAGCGACGACTTCGATTTGGTGGTGCGACTATAATATTGTACATGAGAAAATGTAATAATGGTAACTAAGGTATCGGCAACCAGGGAGCTTTTATAGGGGAGAGTCCAGATGGGTTTCAAAGAGGTACCTGGAGGTCTCAGGGGAGTTTTAGGGGGTTGCCAGAAGCCTTCAAGAGATTCCGTCGGTATTTCAGGGGTCCCTATATGTTTCAGGGAGATACCAGGAGATCACAGAAGTGTTACAGGAGGTCCCAGTGGATTTCAGAGTGGTACCTGGAGGTCTCAGGGGGGTTTTAAGAGGCCTCAAGAGAGTAAAATGGGGTTTCAGGGGCATTTCAGGAGATCCCAGGTAAGTTGCGTGTGGCCTCATGGACGATTCACTGGGTCTCAGGGGGTTCCAAGAGAGTTTCAAAGGATCTCAGGGGCGTACCGGAGAACTGAAGAGCGGTTCAAGAAGGTTCCGAGTTTCAGGAGTTTCAGCGGGGGATACTAGCAGATTTCAGGAGCATTTCAGGTGGCACATGGATGGGTTTTAGATTGGTACCTGGAGGTCTGTATCTGGCGTTTCAAGGGGTTTTTAGAGATCTTCAAGGGAGCTCGAGGGTGGTTCCAGGTGGCCTCCGGAGCGCTTTAAGGGGTCTCAAGCAGCACTGCTATTGATCGTGGCCTACCCATGACGGTGACCAAGTTGGCCCTGTCATCGTCACAAGTTGAAACGAGAACTCGCGTGCTTCATCATGTCATTTCGTAATGATCAAAAGTCATGACGTTAATTTCCAAATTATTTTGGAATTAAAATGTTCACCAAATTCAAGAAAATTGAGCCTAGTCATTGTATTACACCCATAAGGTGAACATGAGTTTGAAGTCCCTTTGAGGCAACAAAATTCACGAACGGATAAACCAAGGTAAGTATAAGGAAGGTAATCCAATATGCCAGATTACACAATCCGCCATATTGGAAAAGTGAGCGACAGCTGGCAAGTTTGTTTTGATTTTAGGCTATTTGAGATGTAGCAAGCCATGATTGGAAATCTGACAGTATTTCATCGCGGATTGTAGGATGGTACGAAAACTTCTGAAAAGGTGGATAAATGAAATATCTATTGGCCCGCCTTTTTAAAAGTTTTTGTAAAAGAAAGCTTTAATTTCCTAATATAATGGAATCACCTGATTAATGAGCCATAGTTTCTACCTATTTCTATCACCCAGAACATGATCGATTAAGGATGCAAATAATTTGTCTGGTAATGTTTGTATTCCGCTGGACCAAAAAAATGCTCTAACTGGGCAGCAATTCGAGGACAGATTCTGCAGGGCTATTCCCATTACGCCGAGCCGAAACCGTGTGGGCTTCAGCCGTGCCCCGGTCACCGATTTCTAGCATTCGATTACAATGGCGTGCGTCACATCACACCGTGATGGGGTACGATCGGGCCCGGCCGGGCTAATGAGAACGCCATAGATATCGTTAGAATGAAATTGATGATAGGGTCCCAGCCCGGTGAAGTGTCGAGAGCGCCTAATCCTGGGGTTCCTGGACGTGTATTTTTGAAGCCAAAAATTTGATGGACACCTCAAGCCAGAACAATAGTAGCTACCACACCATCGTGCCGTGACCACTGGGAGCGCTGGGGTTTCAACATTTCGAAAAATATACACTTATTCTGATGCTCAAAAAGTTTGTAATTCCGGTAGTTTAGCTTTCTGCATACATTATTAGCTCGATATCAGGTAAAACAAAGAAAAACGGCTGCTAGTCTCTGCTGGCTTGTCCTTGATATTTTTTTTTTTCAATTGACCAGAGATAAACAAACAATACCTAGCAACCCCGTAGACAACGATAGAGCGCAGTGTACACAAACTCGCCAGCTGCCAACTGCCGCACACTGGGGCAGGATTGAAAATACATGGAAAAAACCTCTAGCTCGTCGAGATGTCGAGATACTCATTTGGTGTCTTCAGAGAAAATATTTTTATCGACATGCTCGATATTCTAAGAGGTAGTCAATTTTTCTTACGTTATTCGCATAAAAGTCCTATAAGTCATTTTGGCCAAATTGCATTTTAGCGATATGGTGTCTTCGGCAAAGTTGTTCTGCTATTTATGCTGAAAAGGTTTGCTGAAGACGTCAAATTTCCAAAGCCTACTATTCTTGAGATATTGACCGATTTATAAAATACCTACCTAAAATCGATTTTATTCATTAAAATACGTTTTTATTCAAATTTAATGTCCGTTTTCGAGTTATAATAATAAAAAATACTAAAATAAAACATATATCATGGAAATTAGTTAAAAAAAATAAAATATGCATTGATTTTATATAGAAAGTTCCCGAAAATCACGAAAAATGTATAAAGGACATTCCTGCAGTCGGGCAAGTTCGGGCAAGTGTTTTCATTGGCAATCACTTAAAAAATACATTATCTTTCATGTAAAAAAAATTCACAGACATGATATTTAATGATTTTTTTCTAAATTGGGTTTAAAGTTTACTGTTTTGGGTTAATTAGTACAAAATTTATGCTCATAAAATACTACGTTTTAAGATACCAAGTGAACCAGGAAGAGCATAAATGCAATTCAGTCACAGGTTTAGTTATTTCTAATCTCCAAAGAAATTGTTAAACGCAAAAATGTCCCAAACGCCAATGAAAGTATGCTTTGGTAAGCGTGACATAATTTGTGTACACCCCCCAACCCCAACCCCAAAGTCGTTGTCGCATGAAACTATAGAAATTCATTTAGTATTAAGCATTTCTAGTTTTAAGATCAATTTCACTACCTTACTTTAGTCGTTATATTAGATTTAAGAATTATTTATAGTAATAATATAATAAGAAACTAAGCATGGAAAAATTCACTGCTTGCTTCTTCAATGACTTTGCGGTTTGTTGTCAACAAAGTGGAATTCCCTATCGCTCTCATTATTTGCCCTCTATTCTTCTCCTGTCATCTCTCATCCATCGGCGCGCGACCATACCGGTGCATGAGGTACGGTCAGTTGAGTAGCTAGGAGCGACACAACTTGAGGGGTTGTAACACTCCCCCCCGGTATGCCAACTGCAGGATTTGGCCTACCTATTTTCGCTCCAGATATCAAGGACCGCCACCTTGACCGCTGGTCACTCGTACACTCCCTTGCTAGTTTGAACAGTTGCTCTACGTACCTGACTTCCTTTTTCTACTGTACCGATTACCCGGCCCTTAGGCCAGCAGTTCCGTGGTAACTCCGGGTCCACAATCACGACGATATCCCCCACGGCTATGGGCTTTACCTTCTTAAACACTTGGTTCGCTTAGTGATTTCGGGTAAATAATTCCGAAGCCAACGTCTCCAAAAAAGATTCGCCATCATTTGGGACACCTGCCATCCCCGTCGCACAGCTTGAACGCTGTCATCGAATAGTGTCAGGGGTTTGGAGCCATCCGATGACCCCAATAAAAAATGGTTGGGAGTCAGAGCCGGTTCCGACTCATTGTCCACGGGAACATCAGTAAGTGGGCGACTGTTGAGAACAGATTCGATCTGTGTCAACGCACTGCGTAGTTCCTCATCCGTTGATCGCCTACACTTCAGCACTTCCGTCAAGTTCCGCTTTACCGATTGAACCTCTCCCAGCTACCGCCCATGTGTGGGCTGGATGGTGGGTTGAACTGCCAAGACGTAGCTGGTGTTGTGAACTCCTTCGACATTTCGTGCTTATCAATCGCCTTCAGAGCGTCGCGAAGCTCTTTGGACGCGCCGACGAAATTCGTCCCTCTATCGGAGTAAAAACACACTGGTGTGCCTCGACGAGCGATGAAATTGTTCAACGCCATCATGCATGAGCTGGTGCTAAGGGAGTTAGCAACCTCAATATGAAGAGCCCGGACAGTTAGACACGTCAATAAGACCCCCCAACGCTTCTCGACCCTTCGCCCCAATAGGCCCAAAGAAATCTACGCCTACATGGGAAAATGGCCTGGTGAAGGCAGCCATTCTCGCCGAAGGAAGTTCTGCCATCTCTGGTGGTGCAGGTTTCGCATCCCGGTTCCGACACCATTGACAACCACATCGCATCTTGCGAAGTGTTTGACGAAGTCGTGGAATACAGTACCGTCTACGCACCTCGTTGGCCACAGTAGCATAATTGCGATGATGGTACCTCTCATGGAAATCCACTAGGAGAATTTTGGTGACCGGATGGTTGTCCGGAAGTATTATCGGGAATTTTTCGTCCGGAAACAGGAAAGAGCACTTCGCAGCTCGGCTATTCATTCGCAAAACTCCGTCTTCGTCCACGAATGGGCTCATCTTGTAGATCTGGCTGCGACTGTGTTGTTGCCATTGCTTCCGCACGTTCTCTCCATTTTTCGACCCCTCCTTCAGCACCAACATCTCTTCGTGATACACCTCTTGTTGCGCCTGCCGAAAATGGTACAGCTGAGCCTGTCGCAATTCTTCACTAGACAATGGTCCTTGATGTGAAACTAATCCTTGTCGTTTCGCTTGTAGATTGTACACGAATCGCTGTACATATGCCGTAACTTTTAGCAGACGATTCCAGCTAGAGTAGTCACTAGCCACAACCACTGGATCCCGAACTTTCCTGTGCACCAGAACACTGGTACGAAGCTCTTCGGTCGTAGTTTCTTGGTTGTACGGGATAACTGGCCAATCTCGCTCCGCTTTCTGCAAAAATGCCGGCCCTAGAAACCAATGATCGTCGGACTTCATCTGCACCTGCCCGGTCCATTTCGTGCCATCATCTGCTACGTTCCACTCCGATTTGATCCAGTTCCATTCGTTAACGTCCGTAGTGTCTAGAATTTCACTCGTTCTAGCCGCAACATACTGGCTGTAACGACGGTGATCGGAACGTAACCAGCACAGTACGTTACGTGAGTCACACCAGAAGAAGCGCTGCGACACTGAAAGAGACAATGACTTCATAGTACTGTTGGATAATCTCGCTCCGATGACAGCAGCCTGGAGTTCCGAACGCGGCGTTGACAGGTACTTCAATGGTGCAACCCGTGTTTTCGCCCCGACTAAAGCGCATTCGATGATTCCATTTTCTTCGAACCGTAGATACACGACTGCAGCCATCCCTTTATCTCCAGCGTCCACGAATGTGTGCATTTGAATCTGGGCTCCAGTTGTTGTGATCTGGCGGTAACATCGAGGTATTTGGAGTTCCTCCAGCTTCGGTAGCAATTTTGTCCACGTCTGCCAATCGTCGAGCTGCTTGCCTTCTATCTGGTCGTCCCATTTCAGTCCCTTACGCCATACTTCTTGGAGTGTAACCTTGAGGATCATTAGGAATTGCGAAATGAGTCCCAACGGATCAAAGATACTCATCAGGATCCGAAGAAGTTCACGTTTGGTAGGCGCTCTGCTTCCGTCAAACAATACTGCGTCAAACCTGGTCCAGCAGATCTTAAAGGTGAAGCAGTCGGTTGAGGTGTTCCACCACATCCCCAAGACTTTCTCCGTCGCAATGTCGGCTGCAATGTTCAGGGACTTCTCACTCGTCGGGCTTTCGTTCAGCGCATTCAAAACTTTGGCGGAATTAGATACCCAGTTCCTTATATCAAAGCCACCTTGAGCATGAACGTGTTTCACCGACTTTGCCAGGTCGATGGCTTCATCTTCCGTTTCGGTGCTGGCAAGCATGTCGTCCACATAGTGCTTTTTTTCAATGACTTCAACTGCCACGGGGAACTCGGCACGGAACCTCTGAGCATTCTGGTTTTTAACGAATTGCGCTGTAGTTGGCGATGACCGGGCCCCAAAGATCATTACGGGGACAACGTACGTGCTGGGTTCTTCCTGATTCACGTTGTCGTTCCATAGAAACAGCTGGTAGAACTGGTCCTCTCGACGTATTCCGATCTGGAGAAACATTTCGCGAATGTCTCCACAAATGCCTATGCGGTTTTCCCGAAATTGGTTCAGGACGGCCACCAACGAGCTTAACAAGTCTGGACCAGTAAGCAGCATAGAGTTGAGACTTACTCCATGTGCAGTTGCTGCTGCATCCCATACAATACGGATCTTTCCTGGCTTGTTGGGGTTTATAACCGGAAACGTGGGAAGGTACCAAGAGTGACCTTTGTTTTGCTCTATCTCCTTCTGGGTTACCTTCCTAATGTACCCTTTCGTTTCGTATTCTGCTAGTTTCCCATCGTAGGCAAGCTTCAGGTCGGCATTTTTGGCTAGACGCCTTTCTAGACACTTGAGCCGCTGTAAGGCCATTGGCCGGCTGTCCGGAAGGCGAATATTATCGAAACGCCAGAGCAGTCCGGTTTGGTATCTATTACCGGTGACCTGCGTGAGCGAGCTGAGCAACATCAAGGCCCTCTCGTCGTCTTTAGATACTGAGGCCGCAACTGGCATCATGATTCCCAGGCTATCTAGGCTGAAGTACTGCTTCACTGTCAGGTGCAGTTGTTCATCGTTCTGTAGGTTGCATGCACAAATGTGATAGATATGGCTCCCGCCGTTGCTCGATTCTTGCTTCGACCAACCTCCGAAGATCGTCCACCCCAGATGGGTCTTCACGGCGATGGGCTCGCCTTCCTTTCCCTCTCGGCACCGTCTTACCAACGAAACATTGGCATGCTTGACTCCTATTAGGATCCTTGGTTGGACACGATTATACGACTCCACTGGGATACTGCGCAGATGCTTATACTTCTCCTAAAGTACCTCGACGTTCAAGCTTTGATATGGTAGCTCAAGCGCTTCAACCGTCCGCACTCCACTTAGCTCAAACCTTCTTCCCGCCGATCCGGAAATTCCGATGTCCACACATCTTGACTTCTCCTCGAAGCGGTGAGTTCCTCCAGTCCACTTCAAACACAACGGCTTCGCACCACCGATCAAATCCAAATCCTTGGCGATCTGCTCATCCAACAACGTCAGCTCGGATCCATCATCAAGAAAAGCGTAGCACTCCACTTGCTTCGTCGGCCCAAACAACGTTACAGGGATGTACCGGAACAGTTCTAGGCCAGTTTCGACGCGGTGTGTGTTGATACTGCGTTCTTCATTCGCCTTGGCCGGGTTAGGGCTACCCGGGCTGCCTGTGACTTCACCTGGTGCAACGAGGCTCTTGTGCAAAAGCGAATTATGCTTGAATGTACACCCGTTGACTCCACACGGCTTGCTGTTGCAGTTACCTCCATGCTGTCGTAGGCAACGACGGCATATTCTGAGCTCGCGAACGGCTGCCCATTTTGCTTCATATGAGAGATCGAGGAAACGCTTACACTTCGCTGCAGTTCGACAGCTGCCCTTGCAAGTAGGGCATATGGTCGGTCCTTCCATCGAGGTTTTGCCGCTAGAAACGACGTTCGGCCGATTGCCAGTAACCTTCTGGCCACCCGCTACCGATGGAGAAGATTCAACGTGAGTGTTGACGAAAACCTTTCCTTGGCGCTTATTGCGTGGCTCCTGCTCGTAGCTGTGGGACTTTCGAGGGTTTGCTACGATGCTTGCATCTTCCGCAATCGAGAAAATCCAATCGGAGAAGGTTGATAGGGTCACCTTCGCTAGTGTTTTGCTATGCCTCGCCCAATCCAGTTTAATAGCGGAGGGAAGCTTGCAAACGAGTTCTTGCATCAGAGTCGCATCACGCATATACTCCTTCCGCCCACAAGCATCGATAGTCGAACACAAGTTCTGTACGGCAAGTGCATAGTCTACTAGCTTTTCGATCAAATCAGTTCTAATCGGTGGCGTAGCTAGCACCTTCTCGCGCAACGTACTGATGATCATATGCGGTTGACCAAACCTAAGTTTCAGGACGCTAATCGCTTTCGATACCATCGACGGATGCATCAGAAAGCTCCGCACAGAGGCAAACGCTTCGTCTTTTAAACAGTTTCGAAGGCGGATCATATTCTCCTCGTCCTTGTAGCCACACATTCTCGTCGTACTTTCGAATGTCGATATGAACATCGGCCATTCTTCTGGGCTGCCGCCAAACTTCGGGAGATCACATGGCACAACCTGACGTGCCGCAATCTGGTCGCGGGAAAGCGTGGCACTAGACCGGGAATGCTTCACCCGATTTGACGTTCTGGAAGCCCTCACTTGTACCGGAGTTGAACGTTCCCTAGGAGAAAATCTTTCCTCATGGTGTTCATCACCTCGCTCGTGGTATGACTCGTCTGCTGAGCTAGAACCGTCTTCGCTATCGACGCTTTCCGGTTCCGTTTCGCCCGACGAGTTGTCACCTTCTTCGTCGGCCGCATACTCCGAGCTTGATTCGGTATCTCCGGCGTCGTCATCCTCGTCGTCGTCCATGTTGTCCTCCGTATCATCGTCGCTATCGTGCTCATCGTCATCCGCCGCTACTGATTCATTTTCGGCTTGACGCTGCTTCTGGAGCCAACCTTTCACCTTCGTTAAAGGATCTGTTGTTCGGGCCCCTGGTACTGGACAGCTTTGTACCTCAGCAATTTCCTCCATCAGCTCGAACTTTTTCTTCATGAACTCCCGTCGTCGCTTCATCTCCTCAAGCATCAACGTTTCTTCGGCCAACACTTTCTGCATCTGCAGCTTCAGCGATAGTGCCGATTTGCACGATGAATTGGACACTATAGACTTCGCTTTCGTCGAGACGTTCGCCAACTTGTCGATTTCAGCGGCCAACATAGCATCCACGTTCGCTGATATTTCGGAGGCAGAAGCTTTTGGTTTCTGTCGGCGATCCTTAGAGGTTGAATCCTTCACCGATTTATTTGGTTTACCAGAATCCATCCTCTTAGAACTTCTCCTAATCGGCTTCGTCGGCTGCTCTGCATTGGTGGTCTTCTTCTTGGACGTCTTCTGCTTATCCTGGTGTACTTTCGCGGTTTCGCATTTCAAGCAACTCCAGTCGCAATCCGCAACGTCCTGGGAAACTCCTGCACAGCTGACATGGTACCGACAGCCACAAGTTTTACACCGAACTAACTCACCATCTTCTACACCCGCGCACATAACACAGTGTTTTTTGGAAACTCGAATCCGGGAAGATACTGGTGATTTATTGTCACCCGCGCGCGATCGGGAACCGACAGACGTGTTTTTCTTAGCTTTAGGGTCGCGTAGGGGGTCGATGGGGGGGTCTTTATTTGATTTTTGCTTTCGAGAGGGACGTGTCTTTTCGGGCTTCTTCTTACCTTCAGTACCTCTGCTGGTCGTAGGGGTATTTTGCTCGACCGGATTGGACATCTTCCACCTCCTCCGGTAGACGATATTAAAAGTTGTTGGGTTTCGGTGGCGAAGAAAGGGAGGTTTCCGAGATTTGCAATATCCGTATTTTAGTAGATATTTTAATATCCTGCATGTAGGTTTAAGGTAATTCAACATTGTGTTTAAAATACTTGTTTTTCGTTACTTACGTTCAGGGATAGGGTGCGACTCAAAACTCTTTGCGTGCCGCACACTCTGCTACGAGACAGCACAACAAACTAGAAGGAGACGAGTACGCGCAATCGGTTGTGTGTTGCTCGCTTACTTTGCCGCGCGCTGGAGCTCTCCTGTCTCTCACGCTCTGTCGTATGCACTCTCTCGGTGCTTGTCTCCGTGCTTGGCACTTGGCTTGATACTACGCACGATTGGAAAAATTTCGAATCAAACGACCCATCACTTGTCAACCCTTGACAAGCTTAACAACTTTGCCGAAAACACAAACTCTTCAATTAATTTATTAATTGATTTTTTCTGTTTGGAGACAAGCGCAGTCCCAAGCACCGTGCATTACTCCCTGCGCCGTAGAGCTAGTGCTGCGATTGTCTCTCGCACAATTATGAAAGCTCTCACTCATACGTCTCTTGTCTCTCGGCAAAACGGGAGACGAGCACTTGCGATTGTGTGAAGCACACGCTTTTTTCGCACCGCACGGTGCATGCCGCCAATCCCTGCTTACGTTTAGTCAATCTTCGTCCTTTTGTCCTTCTCAAGTCGAACGTCCCTGACTAGCGATGTGAGGTCTGTTTGCATGTATGTTAAGTAAGTATTTATGTCTATTTTCCACATTTTAATCTATTTACCTTCAGGCTAACGTGTATGTTTAGGTTAGCTTTAGTTTAAGTATTTGTCCAAAGTCGTTGTCGCATGAAACTATAGAAATTCATTTAGTATTAAGCATTTCTAGTTTTAAGATCAATTTCACTACCTTACTTTAGTCGTTATATTAGATTTAAGAATTATTTATAGTAATAATATAATAAGAAACTAAGTATGGAAAAATTCACTGCTAAGAAGCAAGCAATGACTTTGCGGTTTGTTGTCAACAAAGTGGAATTCCCTATCGCTCTCATTATTTGCCCTCTATTCTTCTCCTGTCATCTCTCATCCATCGGCGCGCGACCATACCGGTGCATGAGGTACGGTCAGTTGAGTAGCTAGGAGCGACACAACTTGAGGGGTTGTAACACTTACCGTCATTACCCGTAATCCAACTGAAGCGCCAATGATACCTGTTGTAATGCCTTCAAAAAGCTCCTGAAACGCCCCTGAAGCTCCTTGAAAGCCCCATTTTTTTGGCTCATTGAGAACTTCCTGGTTTTTAAGTTTCCTCATTAAAGCCCTGACTTAATTTATACACAAAATTTCCTGTTAAAGCTCTTTTTAATAATTACACATTTTCAATTTATAGTAAAGGCGACATATTGAGAAATATATGCAGTTGGGTGAAATGCGGAGAATCCAAAAGGATCCAGAACCCACTAAGCGGTGCTTCCTTCTTCATCATCCAGTGGTCAAGGAAGGCCAGCACCACCACCAAGGTCCGCGTGGTGTTTGACGCATCCTACAAAACGACTGCAGGATTATCGTTAAACGATGCTTTGCTGGTAGGGTCTGAAATGCATTACTATCCGCTCAACTTTACGATTTAGTTCATCTGGCTACCAATCTTCAAGTTTGCACGACGTTCTGGGTAGATTCCACGTATGCTCTACGGTGGATCCATCTATAGAATCGGCAGGGGTTTGCTTCATTTGGACGAGGCAGAAAACGCCAAGCACCCTATGAATCTCCCAGCAAGATTTTCCCCCTTTAGGATGGTTTTCGAGCATCATCATCATCTGCGTTTACTTCATGTTGATTCTACAGCTTCTGTTTGAAACAAAATTTGGCAACGATTCTGACCTCTAGGAGATTGGTAGGAATGTTGCAAGCATTGCAAGGCAGGTCGTGCATCAATGCCTCACGTGCTTCAGGTCAAAATCAAAGCATATACGACAGTTTATGGCAGAGCTAACAACTTTTCGGATTTAGATCTCCTATCCATTTTCCAAAACCAACGACCATCTACGACCAGCACCACGTAGAACTGACGTGAAGGCATACATAGCCATTTTTGCATTTGCATGCTCTAAGGCAATACACATGGAGTTGGGCACCGATTTGTCCACGAAGAAATTCTGGCAGGATCTCCGGCAATTCATCACGCGAAAAGAAAGGTGCTATACAGATAGATCTATATTCGGACAATAGTATGAATTTCATTGGAGCTCAAAATAAACTACAGGATCTGTTCCATCTCTGAACATCGGCAAAACCAAGTTAGATTTTGTGAATTAGGGAATTACTTGGCATTTCAACCCTCCCAACTCTCCACATTTCGGAGGATTGTGGGAGACTCCAGTGCACTCGGTGACTAACAAGATTATATTTGCATTGCTGGTTCAAGTAGAAGGCTGTTCAAACTCCAGGTCGCCGCTGACTTAAATGTCAAAGGACCCAAATGACCTTGAACCGCTTACTCCTGCACACTTTCAGATTGGTAGTTTATTACAATAGTTCACAAAGCCCGACAGCCATAACTGCAGCGCTTTTGGAACAGATGGAGCGGAAATACCTCTGTTAATTGCAGGCTAGATCAAAGAATTGGAAACTACCTGTCCAATTTAAATTAGGAAGGTTAGTTATAGTAGTTCAGGACAAGAACCAGCTGCCGACTCGCTGGCGAATAAGTCGTATGGTAGCTGTACATCCTGCAATGTCGTGGGAGTCATCACGCTGAAAACCGCCGTTGGAGAATAGAAACTAGCGGTAATTGGTCTACTAGTTCCCTTTCTCGTCCCTATCAAGCAAGATTTATCCATTTACATGTACAGAAAGCAATATTTGTGGGTGGGTGAGAATGTCTGTGGGCCTTTATCTGAACTCGTGAAACTTGAAAGTACATTTTTTCATGGGAAGCGTAACTTTTGATTACTTGGGACATTTCTGAATCTGTAAAATCCATGCGCGACCCGAAAAAGTTTGAGAACCCCTGCCCTAGAAAGCACTAAGCGACAACATCAACAACAGGCAAGCACTACCGGCCTGGTCATGCAATGTGTCAGCCAGTAAAAAAACAGTAAAGTCAGACCATCATCAGCGAGGAGTGATTGCGTCGTCTTCCTCCCGCACCCACACCGCATGCATGCGCAACGAAGCTTCCCATTCCGGAGAAGATGACCTCCGGTTTTGAACAACACCACCAGCCATAGCACCACTCGCTGAACCTGACTGCCGACATCGCGCATTGCCACGCGTTTTCCAGCTTCTTCCCGTCGTCGAGCCAGTCAACCGGCACACGCGGGGAAATCCGTTGAATTGCTATTTCCATCATCGATTGTCACGGGTCATCGTTCAGATCGACTGTGGGGCGTTATCAATATACATACTCTGTATACAGTTGGGAGTGTTGAAACACGATGCTACCCACTTTGTTGCTGAATAGCTGATTTGTTGGAAGACAATTCTGTAATAGGTTATGAAAATTGCCTCTTTCCCGTCTGTTACCACAAGCGCAAAGATTTGGGGATAACCACTGACTCAAAGACAAGACTGACCCAATCCTCCAACGGTCGACACTCAGCGAAAAAAACTAGCGAAATTCATCTAAATACCTTATAAAAATTTGCTATAATTAATTCTTATGGATGCCATAAGAATACCTTATGAAAATCGATCGTGCTTGCTATGACAAATTTCATAAGATAGACTTATGAAAAGAACAAAAAAATCTTAAAATGATGCAGACTGGATTCGATCCATGAACGTCGGGATCACTGAGCCCGTGTTTTATCCACACGGCTACCGACGCTTGAGAATACTATGTTGCTAAACATGAATAAAAGCTAAGCTGTGAGACGATTTTACGTCATAGCGTGACCTTATGAAATTCATCCGAATCATTATGAATTATTTAAAGGCCGTTTCATAAGTTGGGCCTTATGGAAATCTTAAGGTTATTTGGCTGAGTGAAAGCTGTCCAGGCCATGTCCTTGCGACAGCTGAAGGATGGAAATGGAAGGTTAGTAGGATGACTAAGAAAAGTATATAGAAAACTGTACGTCCTCTCAAGCTAGGTGTCACTGGATTTTGGATGTTGTTAGTGGAAGAATTAAGTCCAAAGGATACCAAAACGATATACAGGAAAAATCTCACAAAATTATGCAAAGGCATAAAACTGGCGGATCAAATTGGCGAAAGGCATATAGCATCACCAGTCGTTTTTCTTAATTTCACGGCCATATTCAAAACCATGCGAAGCAAAAAAAAAAAACGTGTGGACAGTTTTAATAACGCAGCCACTCGCGCGCACAGCCTGCTACAACTCAAACCACTTTGAGGTTGCATCAGGCCAATAAAAAAAGCAATTTTTATTAAAAATCAAACTATTTTCCCACTTTTTGTTTTCCACATTATATCCAGATATACTTAGATAATTGTATTGCCCAAAGTGCTTTATTACATATTTAAATTTATACTTTATGTTCTTTTTGTGTTAACATAAAACATTTAACAACAATTAAAACTACGTTAAAATTTATGTCTAAGTAAGAATGCTTCGTCTAATACATAGTACAAATCATGCACGTACAAAAGATCTGAAGCATCAGCAGGCTGAGTAAAGTATGTATGTACTAGCCCCGTGTTATGAGAGTTCCGACTGTACCACTTCGTCTAGCCACTAGCAATAGGATTGCACTTTCTGAATATTGACGGCAGGCGTCTGGGAAAATCAAACCACGTTATGCGGCACACGATGATTCGACGTATAGACAACATCGTTGTCGAACAGGTGCGTTTTGCTTTGCCACGATAGTGGGCTTCAGTCAGTCATCCGAAGGGGGGTCGGAACTCGTGCATCCGGTGTGATTCATTCAACGTCGACGACGGTCTACTTAGTATGAATAAGAAGACATCGCACAATTCTCCATTTGAGTTTAAACGTCGTAACCTTACGCTGATACAACTATGTAGTGAAATCGTTTTTGTGGTATATTGCATACTATTTTACGAACATTCATTGAAGCAGATTTTTCAAGACACGGACACCGTCTGCAACCTAAACAACAAAACTTAACACTAGACAACGGACACGACACACAATACGAGCTGAGATGCAGGCTATGCTCCACTCGAGACGTTACGTCAATGGGGTGAAAAATAAGAAGAAGAAGATGAATAAAAAGTAGAAGCAGCCATACGTTAATATGCAGATCTCTCAACTACCATTGTGTACTTACTGGGATTCTTCAAGGATTACCTTTTGAGATCACACAAGGTGGCGGAGGTGGCGGAGGCCTCTTGACGGACGGACGTGAGGTGATCGAAAGGTGGAAGCAGCACTTCGATCAGCACCTGAATGGCGTGGAAAACGCAGGCACGGGTGACCACGGCGACGGAGGAAACGATAACGCCAGTGCAGCGGAGGACGGAAATGAACCAACTCCCACGCTGAGGGAAGTTAAGGATGCCATTCACCAGCTCAAAACCCAAAAAGCAGCTGGTAAGGATGGTATCGTAGCTGAACTCATCAAGATTTGCCCAGAAAAGTTGGCCACCTGTCTGCATCGGCTGATAATCAGGATCTGGGAAACCGAACAGCTACCGGAGGAGTGGAAGGAAGGGGTAATCTGCCCCATTCACAAGAAAGGCGACCATTTGGAATGTGAGAACTTCAGGGCGATCACTATTTTGAATGCTGCCTACAAAGTGCTATCCCAGATCATCTTCCGTCGTCTGTCACCGAAAACGGTCGGTCGACAACGGACCAGATCTTCACCGTACGGCAAATCTACCAGAAATGCCGTGAATACCAGGTCCCATCGCATCACCTGTTCATCGACTTCAAGGCGGCATACGACAGCATCGACCGCACAGAGCTATGGAGAATCATGGACGAAAACGGCTTCCCTGGGAAGCTGACAAGACTGATTAAAGCAACGATAGACGATGTGCAAAACTGCGTAAGGGTTTCGGGTGAACTATCCAGTACATTCGAATCTTGCCGGGGACTGCGACAAGGTGATGGACTTTCATGCCTACTCTTCAACATTGCTGGAAGGTGTTATGCGACGAGCCGGGCTCAACAGCCCACAACGATTATCGCCAGAACATTTGGAACGGTGGCAGAGCTGTACACTCGCCTGAAACGCGAAGCAGCAAAGGTCGGACTGGTGGTGAATGCCTCAAAAACAAAGTACATGCTGGTAGGCGGAACCGAACACGACCGGATCCGTCTGGGTAGTAATGTTACGATTGACGGGGATACTTTCGAGGTGGTGGAGGAATTCGTCTACCTCGGATCCTTACTGACCGCTGACAACAACGTGAGCCGTGAAATTCGGAGGCGCATCATCAGCGGAAGTCGGGCCTACTACGGGCTCCAGACGAAGCTGCGGTCGAAAAAGATTCACCCACGCACCAAATTCACCATGTTCTTCTTCTTCTTCTTTTTCTCTATGGCTCTACGTCACCACTGGGACTTGGCCTGCCTCGCTTCAACTTAATGTTCTTTGAGCACTTCCACAGTTATTAATTGCCTGCCATTGCATGAATTTGTATATTGTGAGGCAATCACAATGATACTCTACGCCTAGGGAGTCGAGAAAATTTTCCCGACTGGAACGGGAATCGAACCCGCCGTCTCCGGATTGGCGATCCATAGCCTTAACCACTAGGCTATTTGGAGACCCCAAAAAATGCACCATGTACAAAACGCTAATAACACCGGTGGTCCTCTACAGACACGAGAAATGGACCATGCTCGAAGAGGATCTGCAAGCACTCGGAGTTTTCGAGCGACGCGTGCTTAGGACGATCTTCGGCGGTGTGCAGGAGAACGGTGTGTGGCGGAGAACGATGAATTACGAGCTCGCTGCACTTTTCGGCAAACCCAGCATCCAGAGTTGGCCAAAGCCGGAAGGATACGGAGGGAGGGCATGTTGCAAGAATGCCGGACAACAACCCTGCAAAGTTGGCGTTTGCAACTGATCCGGTTGGCACAAGAAAGCGTGGAGCGCAGAAAGCACGATGGGTGGACCAGGTGG
Source organism: Aedes albopictus (assembly GCF_035046485.1). Taxonomy (NCBI): domain Eukaryota; kingdom Metazoa; phylum Arthropoda; class Insecta; order Diptera; family Culicidae; genus Aedes; species Aedes albopictus. The sequence continues at coordinate 409,868,088 of NC_085137.1, forward strand.
AGCGTGACCTGGCGAGGATGGGGAGCGGTATCCACAAACCGAGTATTGTGGTGTACTATTGTTGATTATGTCTTGTCTTAAATGTGATGTTGAACAAATAAATGTATGTATGTATGTATGTATGTAAGGTGTTCCTTCTGGGATCCTTCCAGGAATTTCCAAACTTGCCGCAGGACCTCCTTCTTGAATTCTATCAGGGCTCCTCCAAGAATTTCACACAAGATACCCCCAGGAGTTCCTTCTGAGATTTTTTTTAGGAATTTCTAAAGGTACCCTGAGATACATCTATGATTTTCTTTCGGAAATCCTTCTAAATCTACTTCCGAGATTCCTACGGAAATTTCTTCTAAGATTCCTCCAACAACTTCTTCCGGGAATTCATTCTTCATTCGGGATTCTTTCGTGAACTCCTTCCGGCATTCCTCCAGGGGAACTTCTTCCGGTATGCTCTCACGAACTGCTTCCAGGATTTATTTATGAACTCCTTCATGTATTTGTTCATTTCCACCCACACATTTTGATTCAAACCTGTTTAGATGTGCCTAGGTGAAAGCTGTGTAAGTTTGTACTCCGTTCAAAGTTTTGTTAATAAAAGAAGGATCAAGTCATTTTTCATTTATTTAGTACTAGCTGTCCCGGCAAACTTTGTTTTGCCAAGCTGTGGTGGTTTGACAACTGTTGAGCTCAAAATAGCACCGCACTCTAGATTGGTTTCATTTCGATCGTGCTAATTTCCTTCCCTGCTCATGAAAAATCAGTAGTTTATCTATTTTCTTATTTTTCTAGCTGATTTTCGTAACTTTTCGTACATATAAACACAGCCACCACGAATACGAAACAAGCCGTGCAAGAATCATGCTAGGGTAAGGGAGGTATTTTGGACCGCTTTAGGAAGTGGATGAACAATTCAGCGAAAAAAGAAGGTCCCCACTTCCAAATATGGATAATTTCAGTAGGCATTACGTAGAGCAACATGTTTTCTGTCGAAAAAGGCCAAACAGAACTCAAAATTGTTGTAGTAAATACAAGAAATATCAAAACTCCTGAAGGATCTTGGGCTTCTATTTTGGACCACCTGACTTTATTTTGGACCACCAAGTGCACATATTTTGGCCCACCAAATTAAACTTCAATTGATTGATGAAATAAAAGCCACCTCAGTTAAAATTTAAACATAGTTAAAACTACGTAAAGTTTATATCTTTTCTATTCATTTTTTGAGGCAGGGAACGTTTAAAAATTACGTAACGGTAAAAAAAAGATGAAATTTTGTTGCTATTGCCAGTTTTTACGCATTGTAGTATGGTGTTTCATAAAAAAATGTTACGCAAAACGTGTATTAACGTGTAATAACTATTGTATGACGTAAGTCACCATGTATAAATTACGTAACGCATCATAGGAAGTGTGAAATTTTAGTGATTTTGCTAAATATAAAGGCGTTCCACACATTGTAATGAGTGGAGAGGCCATCGAAAATAAAGTAATTTGAATGATACGTAATTTGTCAAACATACATTAGATAACACATTGTCTCAGTCATCAACTAATTGCCGAGAAGGACAACTTTTCTAAACTGGATGACTGAACACCTGAAAACTTCAACTTGTTGAAAAGTTGTTAGGGCACAATCGAATCGAAACGAAATAACTTGGCAAAAAGTTGTTAGAACAAATCGAACCCACAACAATCTCATTGTGAAATAAACGTATAACAACCCAGATCACGGGAGGTCCCAACTTATTCTATTTATCTGTTTTCAGAGTACATTAAATTCGCATGAATGTTTTCTCCCTTTAGAAGGAACTGGAGAGATGGATCTGACAGGTGGTCCAAAATATGTCCACATTTGATTATGTTGAACATATTTTGGCCATACCTCAAACCACCATTTTAGTAAATATTATCGCTCCACCGAGGTTAGTAACAGTTTATTTTGAGTTCTTACATGGCCCTAACTACATTCACATGAAATAAATATTTATTTGTAAAATTTAATACCTCTTCGAAGCCGACTACAAATTTGTCACCTTCTTTGTTTTTGGTGCTTTTCCGTGCGTTTCATTGGAAGTGAAAACATTTTCTCTTTTTTTTTATACTGAACAGCAAAACGAACTTTTTTTTAAACTGACATCCAAAATAAAGGTCATCCCACAGTTGAATACTTTTCGTGTTCCAATACAAATTTACCAAGATTTAGTAGAGATTATGTGATAAATATCACATGGTCACAATGGTCCAAAATACCTGCCCGGTCCAAAATACCTCCACTACCCTAATCGGTTCACCCGTTCTTGAGTTTTGTTGCCTCATAGGAACTTTTAACTCATTTTTATATATAAAGATTACATCAAATTCAAGATAAAACTGAATCAACAATATTTCTCCATAATACACGGTTCGTGGCTGCCGCTCTCCATCCTAGGTCGCGCCCAATGCTCGACAAGTCACGCTCCACCTGGTCCGCCCATCGTGCTCTCTGCGCTCCACGCCTTCTTGTGCCAGCCGGATCAGTTGCAAACACCAGCTTTGCAGGGTTGTTGTCCGGCATTCTTGCAACATGCCCTGCCCACCGTATCCTTCCGGCTTTGGCCACCTTCTGGATGCTGGGTTCGCCGTAAAGTGCAGCGAGCTCGTGGTTCATTCTTCTCCGCCACACAGCGTTCTCCTGCACACCGCCGAAGATCGTCCTTAGCACGCGTCGCTCGAAAACTCCGAGTGCTTGCAGGTCCTCCTCGAGCATGGTCCATGTCTCACGCCCGTAGAGGATCACCGGTCTTATTAGCGTTTTGTACATGGTGCATTTGGTGCGTGGGTGAATCTTTTTCGACCGCAGTTTCTTCTGGAGCCCGTAGTAGGCCCGACTTCCGCTGATGATGCGCCTCCGAATTTCACGGCTCACGTTGTTGTCAGCCGTCAGTAAGGATCCGAGGTAGACGAATTCCTCCACCACCTCGAAAGTATCCCCATCTATCGTAACATTACTACCCAGACGGATCCGGTCGTTTTCGGTTCCGCCTACCAGCATGTACTTTGTTTTTGAGGCATTCACCACCAGTCCGACCTTTGCTGCTTCGCGTTTCAGGCGGGTGAACAACTCTGCCACCGTTCCAAATGTTCTGGCAATAATGTCCATGTCGTCCGCAAAGCACACAAATTGTCCGGATTTTGTGAAAATCGTTCCCCGGCTGTTGAGCCCGGCTCTTCGCATCACACCTTCCAGAGCGATGTTGAAGAGTAGGCATGAGAGTCCATCACCTTGTCGCAGTCCCCGGCGAGATTCGAATGAACTAGATAGTTCACCCGAAACCCTTACGCAGTTTTGCACACCGTCCATCGTTTCTATAATCAGTCTATTTGTTTGTTTGTTTTGTCTGTATTAACGAGATTTTTAACCCTAGGCTAGTTCATCTCGGGACCCACTTTTTACTTCCCTTCCGAAGGAAAAACCCACATTTTGTGAGTATGTCGGGAGTGGGATTCGATCCCAGGTCCTCGGCGTGATAGTTAAGTGTTCTAACCACCACACCAGGTCCGCTCCCTTTAATCAGTCTACACACTTAATTCAGATTGCCGGGATATCAGCATTTTTCCATTCTTTTGCCGAGATTTGCACAGCCGAGTAATCAGCAAACAACAATTTTGCTGAGATCTCAGCAATTTTGACAGTTCATTGCTGAGCTTCGGCAATCGTTTTGCTGAGAGTCAGCTAACAAATGTCACTTTTTGCTGGGATATCAGCTGATAGTTTTACTGAGCAGACGGCTGTGCGCGTTTTTGCCGAGCCCGCAAATCTGTTTTGAGTGTGTAGTCAGCCTTCCAGGAAAGCCGTTTTCGTCCATGATTCTCCATAGCTCTGCGCGGTCGATACTGTCGTATGCCGCTTTGAAGTCGATGAACAGGTGATGCGTTGGGACCTGGTATTCACGACATTTCTGGAGGATTTGCCGTACGGTAAAGATCTGGTCCGTTGTCGACCGGCCGTCGATGAAGCCAGCCTGATAACTTTCCATGAACTCATTCGTTCTAGGTGACAGACGACGGAAGATGATCTGGGATAGCACTTTGTAGGCAGCATTCAAAATAGTGATCGCCCTGAAGTTCTCACATTCCAAATGGTCGCCTTTCTTGTGAATGGGGCAGATTACCCCTTCCTTCCACTCCTCCGGTAGCTGTTCGGTTTCCCAGATCCTGACTATCAGCCGATGCAGACAGGTGGCCAACTTTTCTGGGCCCATCTTGATGAGTTCAGCTGCGATACCATCCTTACCAGCGCTTTGTTGGTTTTGAGCTGGTGAATGGCATCCTTAACTTCCCTCAGCGTGGGAGTTGGTTCATTTCCGTCCTCCGCTGCACTGGCGTCGTCGTTTCTTCCGTTGCCGTGGGCTCCCGTGCCTACGTTCTCCACGCCGTTCAGGTGCTGATCGAAGTGCTGCTTCCACCTTTCGATCACCTCACGTCCGTCCGTCAAAAGGCCTCCGTCTTTATCCCTGCATATTTCGGCTCGCGGCACGAAGCCGTTGCTGGATGCGTTTGAGCTTCTGGTAGAACTTCCGTGTTTCTTGGGAACGGCACAGCAGTTCCATTGCTTCACACTCCGCTTCTTCCAGGCGGCGCTTTTTCTCCCGAAAGAGGCGGGTCTGCTGTTTCCGCTTCTGTTTATAACGTTCCACGTTCTGTCGAGTCCCTTGCTGCAGCATTACCGCCCTCGCTGCATTCTTCTCCTCCAAAACCGTTCTGCACTCTTCGTCGAACCATTCGTTCCGTCGATTCCGTTCCACGTACCCGAAGGTGCTCTCGGCTGCGTCGTTGAAGGCTGCTTTCACTGTACTCCAGCAGTCCTCTAGAGGGGCCTCATCCAGCTCGCCCTCGTCTGGCAACGCGGCTTCGAGATACTGCGCGTATGCTGAGGCGACATCCGATTGCTTCAGTTGCTCTAGGTTGTAACGTGGCGGTTGCCGGTACCGTACATTGTTGATGACGGAGAGTTTTGGGCGCAGTTTGACCATCACCAGATAGTGGTCGGAGTCGATGTTGGCGCCACGATAGGTCCTGACGTCGATAATGTCGGAGAAGTGCCGTCCGTCAATCAGAGCGTGGTCGATTTGAGATTCCGTCTGCTGTGGTGATCCCCAGGTGTAACAATAAGGGAGGCTGTGTTGGAAAAAGGTGCTACGTATGGCCATATTTTTGGAGGCGGCGAAATCAATGAGTTGTAGGCCGTTTTCGTTCGTCTGCTGGTGGGCGCTGAACTTACCAATCGTCGTTCTGAACTCCACCTCCTGGCCTACCTGAGCGTTCAAATCTCCTATGATGATCTTGACGTCGTGGCTTGGGCAGCGATCGTACTCGCGTTCGAGCTGCGCGTAAAATGCGTCCTTGTCATCATCAGTACTTCCGGAGTGTGGGCTGTGCACGTTTATTATGCTGAAGTTGAAGAATCGGCCTTTGATCCTCAACCTGCACATTCTTTCGTCGATCGGCCACCAACCGATCACGCGCCTCTGCATATCACCCATCACGATGAAAGCTGATCCCAGCTCGCGTGTGTTGCCGCAGCTCTGGTAGATGGTATGATTACCTCTAAACGTTCGCACCATGGATCCTGTCCAACACACCTCCTGCAGCGCTACGATGCCGAACCCGCGGTCCTTCAGTAGATCGGCGAGTATGCAGGTGCTCCCAATGAAGTTGAGAGATCGGCAGTTCCACGTACCGAGTTTCCAATCGCAAGTCCTTTTTGTTCGCTGGGGTCGTTGCCGTTGGTCTCGGTTCGTATTATTCTGTTGCTGATTTCCCGTTACATTGTTTTTTTACGGCTGGCTCGTAGGGCCTGACACCAACCCCCTACTTTCCGGAGGACCATAGTGCACAGTTGAGCTTAGAGTCCTTCCCTGGCACTCGGACGTAGATCAGCCGCCCCTAACATGGGGATCAGACGCTGTTGTGAGCCGCTCCTCCTGGAGAACAGACGCTCAGGTTTGCCGAAGCAAACCCCCCCCCCTTCCCTGTCAGCCTACGACCAAAGTTCCCACCGGGGTTGGTTACCCGATCTTCCCTAAGGTTGATCATAGTTTCCAGCCGGTACCGCGTGGAGGTAGGGATAGGAGTTGCTGGGCAGAGGCTAGTGGATCACAATGGGATCTGAATTGCTCAGCGTACCCAGCCTTTACCGTGCCAAGGATCAAGTCATTAGGTCCGAAATTTATATGTGTAGTTACACAGATAAAAATAATCATATTTACACGTCATGTAAACTTCATTTTGGTTATGTAAACTTATTGTTATGATGGTTTACATGATATATCATGTAAATTTGTGTTATATGTCATGTAAACACTCAGAGTCATGCTGAATTACATGACATATAATGGAAGTTTACATGATATTTCATGACTTTTACATGATATGTCATGTAAACTTCTGTGATATCCCACGCTCCAATTATGTGCATTATATGTCACAGAATTTTACACTCTTTTTTCGATCTGTGTATAATTTCAGTGTTATGTTGTCGGCCGTACAAATTGTCCATGTTCAAACACACTTGACCTAAAAACAACCTTTAATGTGAGTAATTTTATGTTTATGTAACAAATGCCCTGACTACTCAAACTATGTATGTAAATTGTAGTTTGCCCTGAAGATGAGTGAACAAACGCGCGAAACGTCGGCTATATTAAAACCGTTATTTTATAAGTAACCTGATGACTAAAACGCGCCTGAAATAGCTAATAAGACGCAATCAGTGAAGTACTAGATTGAAAGTAGTGAGCTGGATTTTTGTATGGTGAGATGATCAATTCTCCATTTCTACAATGAAATGACGCAAACATCGTGGGTTATATGGTTTCTTGACTAATTTGATGCTGTTTGAGCAAAAGTTTGGGTAACTGTGTTGTTGAAGTTGCAAGAAATAAATAATACAACATATGCATTTATTATTTTATTAACTTTATTATCGAGAATTTCAGCCGATGGCTGGCTCATCTCCGAACAGCTAACACATGGGACTACTCTTAGTAAAATACAAAACACGAAAATAACTATCTAAGCTTGAAAGTTTATTCTCCGTATACTCTAAGTTCAATACTGTGGGAAACGCGCGACTATTTCCGTGAGTCGGTCGGTTTTCTCGGTAGGGAGATGAGGACGCGAATATTGAATGCGAAATCAGAAGCGCGCGATAACTTTCGTGGGAAAGTCGATTTTCACGGTACTGTAAACGATCAATGCGGTGACGCGTTTAGTATAGAACGATCGTTGACGTAAATCATAATCGGGGTGAAGACCGTGTCGTGTATTTTCATATAACTACCCAGACAACCAGTAATCGTATACCATGTTGCATAAGATGATAATGTGGAGGTCATATGCGTGCATGCCTCCATTTAGGCGCATGTAAAATGTACGCATATCGCCTCAACTTTAACATCTTATACAACATCTTATACGATCACTGGTTGACTGCACAGATAAAAATAATCATATTTACACGTCATGTAAACTTCATTTTGGTTATGTAAACTTATTGTTATGATGGTTTACATGATATATCATGTAAATTTGTGTTATATGTCATGTAAACACTCAGAGTCATGCTGAATTACATGACATATAATGGAAGTTTACATGATATTTCATGACTTTTACATGATATGTCATGTAAACTTCTGTGATATCCCACGCTCCAATTATGTGCATTATATGTCACAGAATTTTACACTCTTTTTTCGATCTGTGTGGGTAGTGGATCATATCACCTACCAAAGCTGGCTCCAAGATCCACAACTTACCCTACGCTACTAACAAATACTCCTTACACGGTTTCTAGTAACAACGGACGGTTGTCTAACTAACATTCCTTCCCCTTTCCCTATGACCGTAAGAATGTGGCCGGTGCCGTTATTGACTTTAAAATATTGAACTCACGAATTGTGCACATTGAGAATGGTTTGTAAATCCCAAGCATTCACATTCATTGGATCTCTGTGCAACTTCGATTGTTCTGGTCAATCACGGAGTAGCAACTACGATGTGTACGGGGTTATCCTTGGGGTTATCTTTGCTTTGCTTTGCTTGCTACAAATCAACTTGAACTTTTGAGTACGGTGAGGTACGTGCAGTATCTAGCCGTGTAAATAAAAGCAAGTGAATGAGTATGTATAAATTTGATTGAGTGTAACGCGGTAAGTCTCCAAAATAAGTCCCCCTGTCCCACTGGTTCCGTTGATGTTGATGAAAGCTTAGCGAAAAGGTTTTTGTTTCCAGGAGGTCGAATTTTGATAGCGAGAGGCAGCTGATTAGTGGTACTTGGCGGTTTTTCTATTGTCATTTTTTTGTGTCATGGTCTGCTTCCTACAATATTGGTGCTAGTCCACTGCTCCATCAACGTAGAATTGCGTTTCAACGAATCTGCTGTGCGTCATCATCATTGTTTCATATGAAAAATGAACAACTACCGCGCTTCGCGCCACCCCTGTTCAACTATCTGCCTTTTCAAGATGGAGCAGAACACAATATATTTTTTTATGCTCCATTTACTTCAAACCACAACTTTTACACCAAACAAATTGCCTAAACAGACTCGCACCCTTGAATAAGGAAAAACAAAATCTCAAACCTGTTCGTGTTGCTGTTTACTTTCGAACATCCTTTCTGCTGTTCCCATCGACGTCATTAGCCAACCGCCTCCGTCAACGGCTACAACGCAGAATGGCGGAAATTCCGTTCTTCAATTGTGCTGTACCAACTGCCATTATAGTCTGCCTGAAAACATATCAAGACTCCGTCAAAGTGTTTTTCTGCCACCTTTTCTCATGTTGCCATAAAACCATTAGCATCAGAAAAAAAGGCAACCCACAGACGACTTATTGCGTTTGATGTGATCTTTTGCCGGTAGTGCGACGTACGTGTTTGCAGCAGCATACGTTTCGCGGATTCCAAGGAACCTGCATGGTGCGTGCGTGGTTCACATTTGGAACAACAATCAACATCTCTCTGTTACGTCAACAGCTGCGGGGTTGATTATTTTCAAATTCCATTTTTTTTATGAAACTCGGAACATTTTTTTAACAAAGCGTGGGAATTATGAAATTTGGTTGAGATATGAAATCTTCGAAGATATTCCCGCGCTTCCTTAGTTCCACCCCCACTGGGACCACCATGTTTTGTATCTTTCTATCTACTCTCAACCTCTTCCAAAAACCCGAAATGGGTTGACAGAAAACTGCCGCTTCATCTTCAAGACAATCAACACACAATCTTCCTTACCTTACCTTACCGGTCAGACTAAGGCCTGAGTGTCCGCTACTGTACGTAGGAGTCGTCTCCATTCTATTTGGTCCATGGCTGTGCGTCTCCAATTGGGTTGTTTAGTGAATAAAATATTGCTATTTTCTATAGCCTAATCGAAAGAGCTCATTTTTCTGAGTATAATGTGATTTTATTGGATCTCAATACTTTTGTTTCGATGGTTAAATTAACAAAACAGTTCGACACTGATTCTTCATTAGGGCCTAACTGACATTTTCGATTTCTCTTCTTCGATCCTCTCTTTGTGTTATTACGGAAAGTGTATTAAGTTTTCCAAAGATTTTTCGGTTGAAATGCGAAAACGACGACTACATCTTGCTCTAGAAACAAAAAGAATAATGATTTTGTTTGTTTTGATCAAGTTATTAGCGAAAGAGAGAGTCGACGAAGAGAAATCGATCAAGTCAGTTAGGCCCTTAAGAAAAATCATTGTCGAGTTTCAATTTTCGTGGATATAATGACAGTTCAATCGATAAAATGACAGTTCGACTCGAACAAAAAAAATTCCCCATACAAACTTTAAATGCATTTTAAAAATAGTTCCCGATGTCCAAAAAATATGAAATTTTGGATTTCGACTAATTTTAGGGCGGGGAATCCAAGGGGACGGCAGGCTATTTTTTCACTATGGAGTTTGACAGGTTGGATTGTGCCTCCTTACGTGGAGCATAAATTTATGCTCCAGCCAAAATATTCACCAACACTGTCGTGAAATTTGAATGTTTACCTTTTTACGAGGGATATCGGTGCAAAACGCTTACATCACATTAGATCTCATAAAAGTGTTGCTCATGAAAAAGCGGCTTTTATTAATTTTCAATTTCAGAGTGTCGATGTTTAGGTGAAGTTCCTACAGAGAGTGGAAATTGCTAGTGAAAATACACACAACACCTCTTTTCGCAAACTTTGTTCGCCGAAATGCGTTTTTCCTTATTTTCTCCCGCTGCTGTATTGAGTAAATGTTGGTATTAATGAGCACTGGTTGCGCATGATAAGCGGCAACAAAATCAGATCACCGTAGCACCCCTGTAGGGGAATCCGATTATGAATTAATTGATTGGCCTACCTAGCTCGGTGCGCACCACGTCTGCTTGTACCGGTATGGGTACGCCAATTACTTACAGATGATGAGTAGTGAAATTCGATATTCATCCACTAGGCGGCGCTAGTGAGCATGCAAATTTTAAAGACCTCATATCTCGAAATCACGACAACTTTTACTTTGATCTATTGTGGTATACCCCTCTAGGTATAGTTTCGCATTTGTTCAGGACGACGAGTCACCATTGGCATTGAGGGTTGACGTCGTTTGCTGATTATGCGAAGTACCCTAATCTGGGATGATTCTTAGGATAAAATCAACCATCAAATTGGGATTTTTCAACCAAATTTCAGAAGGATTTAGAATACCCTTTTGTTTGTATCATTTGATCCTCCCATCGCTTTACTTCAGAGCCTTCTCTGGCAAGTGTATCAGCTTTCTCATTACCTTTTATTCCACAGTGGCCTGGTACCCAGTACAGATTAACCTGGTTTTAAGCGGCCAACTGTTTCAGTAGTTCAATGCATTCCCACACCACTGACATGTGAAAGATTTTAGTGGATTCAAAGCCGCCTGACTATCTAAAAATATGCAAATCCGTATATGCCTGTACTTCCTCTTAAGCTTAGATAATTATCTATGTCTTAAGGCATACAGACACACACTCAAGAATTGCATATATTTCTGCAAGTAAAAGGGTTGTCCATTCTCCCATTGATATTGAAATATTCAGCCCTGGCCCGGTAATTCCAGCTCCAGTGCCATGATTCATTTTTGAGCTATCTGTGTAGAAAATAACCGATTCTGGTAAGATATTCGGTCCCCCCGATTCCCATACTTGACGATCAGTGTTGACCACTGTGTATGGTATATCAAAGTTCAGTCTCTTATCCATCCAGTCTTCGTTCATTACTACTAATTGATTAACGGGGAAATCTTTCAGTATACTGAGATGCCCGACAAGATTACCTTCCAGTAATATAGTACTTCTTCTTAGCCTTAGGGCACTCTTTTCAGCTTCCTTTTGCACATATTGATGCAGTGGAAGTTTATAAAGAGTGGCATCTAAGGCCTGCCCGTGTAGCTGCCGGCTTAGAATAGCACTACGGATCACCTGTTCCGGGGGTAAAAGTCCACCAAACAGGTAACCCCAATCCAAAGTGTCAGGCGACCCGTGCTGAGGGATGAATGGTTGAGGGGGTTTAAAACATGCTCGATCTTTAACGGAGCCCGTAGCGTGGGTAGATCGCCTTTTTGGGTTGCGTTGCGGTGTTAGATCTACCAAATCGAAATCTAGTGTCGTCCTATTTTTCAATTTTGGAATATGTGTTCTGATAATTATAGGCATTATAGTATTTAGTCCTTGCTACTGGTGTTGTGATGACTTCCAGTCTTTGAATAAAACTAAGTTTACCAACTTTGCTTTGCATATAGTTAAAAACCTCACCATCTGAGGCTAAACTCAATGTAAAGGAAATCAAATTGGGTTAGGGATCCATGTATGTACTAACTCTTCGAAGACTGGAAAGTGCTAGTACGCAAGGAACATACTAGAATCCTTATTACTGAACACATGTTCCATTATTGGAATGGTATTGCTGCTAATGTTAAAACCCGACTCTTTTACTGGGGAGAATTTAGCGGTAAACAAGGGTGATGCTAGGTTTCCGATTATCAGTGCTCTTGTTTCGTTTTCTATAAGAAAGAAATTTCTAAGAAAGCAAAACAAAAACTGTATCAAAATCGATACTTTATTGCCCTTCAATGGCAATTGAGTAATGCGACATGCACTACACTAAGGATACGGGTAATGTCACAATAGACCTAAAAACTGGTCGCAGTGACAGACCCGAACAGGAATAAAAAAAATAAAAAAAAAAGGCCTTTGACGGTGTACTATGCATTGCTCCTGTTATAGCCATACAAACCAAACGTTGTAACTTTTTGAGTCTTCTTTGTGTTGTATATTGTTTTGTCTTAGGCCACAAAACCAGCGACGCATAGACTATCCTGGGTCTTACGATAATTGTATAGACCCAATGAATCATTTTTGGTTTGAGTCCCCATTTTCTTACAAACGTAGTCTTACTTACCCAAAGAGCACTCGTGGCTTTGTTAATTACATGTTCTAAGTGTAAGTTTCAGTTAAGTTTTCATCTAGAATTACTCCCAGATATTTAGCATTTGACCAGTATTTAAGATAGATCCGTTAATTTTCAAAGTTTTCAAAGCAGGTTTTCTTCTGCGGGTAAATGGCACTAAAACTGCTTTTGAAGGATTGATGTTCAATCCTTCGTTTTGACACCAACGCCAGGTGCAGTTTAGTGCAGATTGCATTCTGTTTATTATGATACTGTCAAACTTACCACGCACTATTATAACTACGTCATCTGCAAAACCGATGACTTCGAAGCCTTTTTCCACTAGTGTATTAAGAAGATCATCAACAACAAGTGATCATAGTAAGGGGGACAATACACCCCCTTGAGGACATCCCCTGGTAGTCTTTAGAGTTATTGATGATTCTCCCAATTCAGCCGATACTTTCCTATTATTTAGCATTTCCATTATCCACTTTTTGATACAAGAATCAAAGTTTCTATTTGTCATTGAGTTGTCAATAGAGCTGTAAAACGCATTATCAAAAGCACCTTCTATATCAAGAAAAGCTACAAGTGTAATTTCTTTCCTGTTAAGCGTACTTTCTATTTTTGTAACTAGATCGTGAAGAGCTTTGTACGGGTTTTTCTTATACTTATTACATTGCTTGTCACAATTTTCAGAACTCCCCCTCCCCCTCTAAGCGTGACGTACTTTATGGATGCCCCCTAAGAGGATATCTTTGTAAATAATTTGATTTTATGTATTCGTCTATGGAAAAGATACCATAATTTTGAGTATGGTAGACGTAAGACTTATAGGCCTGAAAGATTTTGGTTGTGCTTTGTATTTTTTACCCGCTTTTGGAATAAAAACTGCTCGAACTTGAGTCCATACTTTAGGTATATGCCCTAAAGTTAAACTGCATTTAAAAATACTAGTAAGGGAATCTAGCAGTTCTTGTCCACCCTTCTGAAGAAGTGCAGGAAAAATGCCATCCCTTCCCGGAGATTTGAATGGTTCGAAGGAGTTCACTGCCCATTCAACTTTAGATCGTGTAAAGATTGTATCCGGTATAGTAAAGTTGGTGTCTACAGTCCGTATTGGCCTATAGTTTTCATCAACTCCCGTACCATCTTCATCATCACTTGATAGTAAACTTGAGCCAGGGAAATGAGTTTCCATCATTATTTTAAGTGTTTCGTTTGTATCAACAGTGAAACTCCCCACGGTGTCAAAATTTTGATTATTATCGAACTTTCATGTACCTCGGATTTTTCTTCATAGAATGTCAGAATTTCGGCTATAATTTATAAATGCAAAATTTGAAAATATTCTATCGGGGAAAATTTGAGTTAGATGAGTTTTTGGCTATTTTCCATACTAAAAATCAATAATTACTATTTTAGCCCAAAAAATGTCCCATACAAAATGTATGGAAAAATTTTCGCCGATGAAATATTTTCTAGTTTTCCGATTATGAATACATAGCCCAAATACTAATCATTTCCGAAGAAAAATCCGAGGTACATGAATGTTCGATAATAATCGAAATTTTGACACCGTGCTCCCGTCTGTTTTCTTCAAACTTCCCAAGCCATTTGAATGGTCTTTGGAAAGAACTTTTTGCAGTTTTGCTACATCTGGGATTTTTTCTATGTTTTCACAATAAGACCTTCAGGTTTTCCTTCGAGATTTTCTTATTTCTTTATTGTAAATCGTAAGGGTTTTTTTATATTCATCCCATTTTCCAGAAACTTTTGCTCGATTGAAAAGTTTCCGGGATTTTTCCTTAAATTGTTTAAAGTTTTGTTCCACCAAGGTACATCTCTATTTGAGATTTCTTCCTTGACTGGACAAGTAGCATCACACGCCTCGATAATTTCCCCATTGATATTTTCTGCAATTTTATCCAGTTATTTTTGTGTTTCAATATTTCCATTTATTGTTACATTATTATTGGATTGCAAAATTAGTTTATAATTTTCCCAGTTGGTATTCCTAGGATTTTTGTAAGTCACTTTGGTTGGTTCACTGGCATTGTACTCAAACACTGTTTATGGTCAGATAAAGATTCTTCATCTGAAACATGCCAGCGCTTGATATTTGAGGAAAGCATTGGACTACAGATTGTTATATCTAAGATTTCTTTTCTAGTTTTGGTTTAAAATGTTGGCTGTTTTCTTCATTACATAAATCGATATTGTTCGAAGATATGTACTCAAAAAGGTCTTCACCTCTTTTATTAATGTCGGTGCTTCCCCATATTGTGTGGTGGGAATTAGCATCGCACCCTATTATAAAATGTTTATTATTTTTCTTGCAAAAACTGGCGAAAGCTGTAAATTCAGGTGGAGGTACCTTGTCCACAACCCCAGGAAAGTAAGCCGAAGCTATGTATGCTTCAGTTTTTCCTCGGGTTGTGGGAATCTCCATGCGAACAACAACTAGGTAAATCTTTTGTGATAAATTGTGTGATAGGGACAAACTGTATTCCCTCTTTTATTAGTAAAGTTGTTCGTGGTTTTAGACTATTTTCATCAAATATAAGTTTTCCAACTTGCTTTGAGATACCTAGAACCTGGTTTTTATGAGCCCAAGGTTCTTGGGTAATTGCTACGTTTATTTTTTCCTTTACAAATCTCCAACAAAGCACTCTGGTTGCTCCCTTAGCATGATGATGATTTATTTGTATAAATTTCATGATTTTTTTCATTTCTTTGGTAAGAAAGTGAAGTTTATTAGTGGACTTTTTTTCACTCCTAATAATCAATCTTATGGTACATTATGAATTGATCTGGTCCTCCACTGGCCCAGATCTTGTTTGATTGTTTGTTGATTCCTTTCGGTCCTGAGGCATCCCAGATGCATTACGGTCCTTTGTAGACTCTAATGGACTCTGGTTCCTCTGAGAATTTGTAGTATTGTGATCTTTGAAACGCCCAGAATGTTTTTGGTCTTTCAGAGTGCCTAATATGTTTTGGTCCATTTGCGGCCCAGAGAGAATTTGATCCTTTGAAAGGTCTGCCTTTTAAATCTGCAGGAGTTGATGGAATATTTCCAGCACTGATTCAAAATGGAGAAGCGGTGTTGGTTCCACCACTAATTGAGATGTTCAAGGCTAGTTTAAGATTGAATTACGTTCCATCAAAATGGAGACTTGTAAAAGTTATCTTTATACCAAAAAAGGGGAAGCGAGACAAGACGCATCCCAAAGCATACAGGCCAATTAGTCTTTCTTCAGTTTTGTTGAAGACTATGGAAAAGGTTTTGAAGGATTTTATCAATTCTGCTTACATAAAAGAGCATCCCCTATCTGACTTCCAGTTTGCTTATCAATCTGGTAAGTCAACGGTAACGGCCCTTCATTCGCTAGTAACAAAGGTGGAAAAAACGTTTTCAGCAAAAGAAATAGCTCTATGCGCCTTTTTAGACATAGAAGGAGCATTTGATAATGCCTCCTATTCATCTATGAAGCGTGCCATGGAGAACAAAAACTTCGACCAATGTATCATACATTGGATTTATACTGTGCTTGCAAAAAGAGAAATCACCTCTGAGCTGGGAAGTTCTTCTATAACAGTAAGGGCAACGAAAGGTTGCCCTCAAGGAGGAGTCCTCTCACCACTAATGTGGTCCTTGGTTGTAGACGATCTTCTAAGAAGCTTGAAGGAAAAAGGTTTCGAAGTTGTGGGCTTTGCAGACGATATAGTCATAATAGTGAGAGGAAAGTATGACGAAACTGTTTCGGAGAGAATGCAAAGGGCTCTAAACTATACACATTCATGGTGTATTAAGGAGGGCCTTAGCATCAACCCGTCAAAAGTCGTAATTGTCCCTTTCACTAGGAGAAGGAAGATTAACCTAAAAGCTTTTCGGCTTGGAGGGATACAAATTCATCCTAGTGATCGAGTCAAATACTTAGGTTTGATACTGGATGCTAAACTGAACTGGAATGCTCAAATTGAGTCCGTGATCGGTAAGGCAACAAGTGCGTTCTGGTTATGCTCCAAAACTATTGGCAGGAAGTGGGGCTTGAAACCAAAAATGATAATGTGGATTTATACTGCCATAATCCGCCCAAAAGTGACATATGCTTCGTTTGTCTGGTGACCAAAAACAAAAGAGGCTACCACGCAATCAAAGCTTGCGAAAATTCAACCTCTTGCGTCCATTGCTGTTACAGGAGCGATGCGAAGCACACCATCAATGTAAATTGTGTAAATATTTTGTAAATAGTAGTAGTTTGTAGTTATTAGTCTTAAGGTACAACTCCCAACAGCTAACAGCTGAACACACAAACATGTCAATATGACAACACAAAACATACATGTTATAATTTAACAAAACGCAGCGGAACTAAAGTATGAAAAGCAATAAGCTGAATCACTTACCATGTAAATATTGATTGTTAACCAAAAGAAACATTGAAATAAAGAATTGAATTGAAAAAAAAAAAAGCACACCATCAAAAGCTTTAGATGCGATTCTCAATCTGCTACCCTTGCACGAATACGTGCAATTAGAAGCAGAAAAGGAATTGCTGAGACTTGAACGAGTTGAAAAGTTTATGCCAGGTGATCTTGTAGGTCACCTGAGCATTTCACAATATTTCCAAAATAGGCCAGTAATGAAAATGATTAACGACTGGATGAAACCTGTGGAGAACCATGATGTTCCTTACAAGTTGCACGAAACAACTCGTGCAGATTGGGAAGTCGGAGGTCCCACTGTTCGTCAAGGATCAATCAAATTCTATACAGATGGCTCAAATGTTGGAATAAAAACGGGAGCAGAAATCTACGGCCCTGGAATACAAATTTCAGTGGCGATGGGACACTATCCTACGGTGTTTCAAGCAGAGATTCTTGCTATTTTGAAATGCACAAACATCTGCCTTGAGAGAAAATACAGATATGCAAATATTTGTATTTTCTCAGATAGTCAAGCTGCACTAAAAGCATTGTGCGCTTACAAATGTACTTCAAGGCTTGTCTGGGAATGCATTCTTTCATTGCGCAGGCTGTGCCAAGGGAATTCAGTAAACTTATTCTGGGTTCCAGGTCACTGTGGCATTGAAGGGAATGAAATGGCAGACGAGCTTGCTAAAAATGGTTCCAATTTACAGTTTGCTGGCCCAGAACCATTCTGTGGTATATCAAACTGTACAATTAAAATGGATCTGAAACGCTGGGCTGAGCAGAGGGTGATATCCAATTGGATGGATGTCAAAAATTGCAATCAGTCAAAACGATTTATAACACCAAATGCTTATAAAACCAAAAAGCTCTTAGAGCTCAACAAGAGAGCTCTATGTACATACACTGCACAGTGGGAAAAATCGACCCAAAAAACGGATCTTTTAACGCCGCTGGTTTCGGTACGTGAAGTAGACCATTTCTGACGTAAAAAATTACGAGAAATCGATTGGTGCTAATTTCATTCACCGCACGGCACGGGAAGTGGTCCATTTTGCCCCATTTTGCCCTTTTTTCAAACAAAAAGAGAATCAAAATATACCTTCAAACAACTAACACGACTGTAGATCATTGAAAATAGCTGCAGGTGTAATTGGAAGTTAATAGGAATCATAAGAATAAATGGAAGAGTCTTTTAAATGCTTATTTTGCCCCATATGCCCCAACAACTGTCGGATATTCACAATTTTTCCTAATTATGAATGGATTTTTAATGTTACTGACATGAAGTTGATTTGCTTGGCATAAACAAAAAGCACTAGATCTTTTTTCATCAGAATCATCTTCAGTAGTTGTCCAATTTGCCCCATTTTGCCTTATTTTCATGAAAAAATGAGATTCAAAATGTATGTATGAAAAACAAATACTGCTATGGAACGTTGAAATAAGTTTTAGGTGCAATTGGAAGTTAGCAGTTATCATGCGCATATATGAAAGATAGTTTCCCTATTTTACCCTACATGCCCCTAAAACTGCTGGATAATAACATATTTTGTATGGTTTTGTAATGTCGCTGGATGCAAAACATGAAGCCCTGGATCATTTTTGATACATACAAATGCGGTTTATCGAATAATACTACAATCATTCTCGGATTGGTATTCACCCCAATTTGCCCTGATTTTTGTCATGTAATCAACATGTAATAAATAAATCAATTTTCCCTAATTTTTGTCAAGTAATGAATAAATTAATTTTCCTTATTTTTTTTAATTTCTTTGTATTTTTGAATTTTAACTTAAGATTAGGGTTAATGATAATTATACCCTGTAATCCCCACCAAAGTCATTGTCCTTTCGATTACATTGGTTTCAGTAACAAAAGTCCATCAATTCGGACATAAGCAAATGGGGGAAATCAATTCATTCATGAGGCGACAACAACTCAGGGCAAATTGGGGTAAAATGGACAGTTATTTGTACCCTCCCGTGAATGATTCTAAACCTTATCGATAAACTGTATTTGTATATATAAAAAATGATCTAGGACTTCATGTACTGCAACCAGTGACATTACAAAACAATAAAAAAGATTATCATTCAGCAGTTTTAGGGGCATGTAGGGCAAAATAGGGAAATATCTTTCATTTATGCGCACTATAGCTGTTAGCTTCCAATTGTAACTAAAACTAATTTCAACGTTCCATTACAGTATCTGTTTCTTATAAATACATTTTAAATCTAATTTTTCTATGATAATAGGGCAAAATAGGGCAAAATAGGGCAAATTGGACAACTACTGAAGATGATTCTGGTGATAACAGATCTAGCGCTTTTTGTTTATGCAAACAAAAAAGAAATTCAAATCAGTAACATTAAAAATCCATTCATAAGCATGTAAAATTGACAATTTTAGCAGTTGATGGGGCATATGGGGCAATATAAGCATTTAGAAAGATCTTTCATTTATGCAACACCTGCAGCTATTTCCAGTGATCTACAGTCGTGTTAGTTGTTTGAAAGTACATTTTGATTCTCTTTTTGTATGAAAAAAGGGCAAAATGGGGCAAAATGGACCACTTCCCGTGCCGTGCGGTGAATGAAATTAGCACCAATCGATTTCTCGTATTTTTTTACGTCAGAAATGGTCAACTTCACGTACCGAAACCAGCGGCGTTAAAAGATCCGTTTTTTGGGTCGATTTTTCCCACTGTGCACTGGCCTAGTAACTGGACACTGCCCGAGCAGGTATCACTTGAAAAATATAGGCCATATTCAGAGTGATATCTGTCGTTTCTGTAATATGGAACGTGAAACCTCGGAACATCTGCTTTGCAGTTGTGGTGCTTTATACACGCGCAGGCAAAGATTTCTAAATAGTGGTTGCTTGCAACCCAGTGAGATCTGGTCTGCAAAACCTGGGAAGGTCTTGGAGTTTATCAATTCCATTGCACCTGACTGGGAGACGACGCGTCGTGGCAGTAGCTGATTACTTGACACATGGTAATTAGCTGGCTAGATGCGAATATCAAAACGGGACATGCCACAAAAGTTCAGCCTATTGGACGCAGTGGCTTAATTTCCCCAACAGGGGAGGAAAAAAAAAAAAAAAAAAAAAGGTCTGAACGATTCTGGTTCTTTGGCAGCCCTGTATCATTTTGGTCCTTTGGTGGCCCTGAACGATTCTGGTTTTTTTGTCAGCCCAGAACGATTCCGGTCCTTTGGCGGCCCAGAATGATACTGGTCATTTTGAGGTTTGGAATGGTTCTGGTCCTTTGGTGGCCCAAAACAGCTCTGATCCTTAGACGGCCCAGACCGATTTTGGTCCTTTGGTGGGCCAGACCGAGTCTTGTCCATTTGTGGCTCAGAATAGCTCTAGTCCTTTGGCGGCCCAAAATAATTCTGGGCCTTGGACGGCCCAGAACGATTTTGGTCCATTTGCGGCCCAGAGCGATTCTGATCCGTTGGCTTTCGACCATCTGTGCTACTGTTTAGTGTTTGGCTTTTGGAGACATGTACCTTCAACGAGTTTCCATGAAATCCGCTTGTTCCCGGGACACTAAGATCTTGTTGGTTCCCAGTACTTACGAAATCTTCCGGCTCCTGGTCTTTGGTATCATCGCTCAAGCTAACTTTCCCATTGGAATCAGGTTTATACATACCCTTTTTCCGTAGAGTTGTCTGCCCAAACTTGTAATTAATTAGGAAATTACACGTTCTGAAATGTTGCATGGATGCCTCATCCACAGCGAAGTACCATTCAACGTGTTTCTCATAGAGAATGTTTCGTTGAATGATCCTCCGTTTGTCTGTGGTCAGGCCGTCATTTTGACTCTCGATGAAAATCCTGATAGTGTCATTGTCGTTGTTCACGCTTTGAGGAAAGAAACCTATCAGCACGTCTAACCGTGGGATATCATCTGCCTGGACAACTGTTAATTCGACGCCTTGCCATGGGAAAGGGTAGGAATAACAGTATCCAGCCAATCCGCCGTTTCCGTGTCCTGATAGTTAATCAATAAATGCCCAGTCCGCTGCCAACAGTTGATGAACTTCGGCTTGAAGGACTCTCTTCTTTGCATCGCAACTTTTTCAAGAATGGACTCTTGTACCATGTCCATCTGTTCCGTGGTCAGCTGGAATTGTGGGTAGTTTTTCGGGAGAATTCCTACCCTCACCCATTTGGCCACTTCACTGTAGGTCGGCTGTTGATTCGCATTTTGCTCGTTTGTTGTTGTTCCTGATCTGATGTTATTCATCCGTTTGTTGACGGAATGGTGAACCTGAAGTCCTTTTTGCTTTTTAGGGTTGGGATTCCTTTAATCTTCACAGAAAGTTAGTGTCTTCAGCAAAGTTGATCAATATGAAAGAGACTTACATAAAATGAGACACTCGTCTCGAAGTTCTGCCACTAGGCGACGCTAGTAAACATGCAAATTTTAGATATCTCATAGCTCAGAATTCTGGTAACTTAGAAAGATGGTGTCTTTGGCAAAGTTAAGCAGTATGATAGAGACTTACATAAAATGGGACACTAGTTTCGCAATTCTGTCACTAGGAGGCGCTAGTTTTTATTACAATATTTTATTAAAGACAGTTTACCAAATAAGTTGGCATTCGTGCCCAAAAGGAGGCGCTAGTGAACATGCAAATTTTAGAAATCTTATAGCTCAGAATCATGATAACTTAGAAAGTTAGTGTCTTCGGCAAAGTTGATCAGTATGACAGAGACTTACATAAAATGAGACACTTGTCTCGAAATTCTGCCACTAGGCGGCGCTAGTGAACATGCAAATTTTAGAAATCTCATAACTCAGGATCCTGATAACTTAGAAATATGGTGTCTTTAACAAAGTTAAGCAGTATTATAGAGACATACATAAAATGGGACACTAGTTTCGCAATTCTGCCACTAGGTGACGCTAATGAACATAACAGTTTGAAACATATCATGGCTCAGAATTCTGATAGCGTAAAAAGACGGTGTTTTGGAAAAGTTGATCAGTTTGAGAGAGACTCACATAAAATGGGACACTTGTTTTGCAATTCTGCCACTAGGCGGTGCTAGTGAACATGCAATTGTTAGAAATCTGATAGCTCTGAATCCTGATAACTTAAAAAGATGGTGTATGTGGCAAAGTTGAACAGTATGACAGATACTTACGAGAAACATGCGACTTGATTCGAAATTCTGCCACTAGGTGGCGCTAAAGAACTTGCAATTTTAAAAAATCTCGTAGTTTAGAATCCTGATAACTTAGAAAGATGGTGTCTTCGGCAAAAATGATCAGTATGACAGATTCTTCCATAAAATGGAACACTTGTTTCGAAATTCAAACTCAATTCACGCAATTCTCCAACGGTCGAAAGCTGTCCTGGCCTCGTCCTTGCAACAGCTGAGGGGTGGGAAAGGAAGTTAGTTGAACACCTAAGAAAGGTATGTAGGGTCCTCTACCCTAGGTGTCATGGGAATTCGGGTGTTGAAAGGTTAAGTAAGATTACGCTTGGTCAACGTTTAGGCGCCAAAACGATGTATAGAAACAAATATACCAAATTAAATTAAAGTTTAGTACTCTCGATGAAATGGAATGGAAGTCGCGTCTCCCGGACATCCAGCAGCAAAAGCACCAAAAATTACCGGAAATCACGCGAAAATGAAGATGGGTGCAGGCACCCCGATGGGAAGAGTATAAACTCTCACAGCAACTGCGATCCTACTCAACACTACGTGATCCGCAAAATCGTCAGCTTAAAAAAAAGTGTTGAACACGGAAGATCAATTTGAAAGCACTTTTCAAGGTAAAATTTGCAGAAAGCACAGCACCACCAGCCGTGTCTCCAATTCAGCCGGCCATATTCTAAACAACGTGGAGTGAATAAAACGCGCGACAGTTTTGAAAACACAGCCACTCGCGCACACAGTCTGATAAGATCTCCATCTTCTGCCGAGATAATCCACACAAAATATGCCACAATATAATGAAATTGTCAATCACTGGTATTTTTTTAAATTCCTTTCAAATTGTGCATTTAAAAAAAATACACAGATTGCTGGATGATGCAAACGAAAATTACAAGCAAATTGTATAGAAGTGTGCGTGCTATACAAACGTCAAATAGTAATTCATAATGGCCGATTGGCCGACAGTGTCCCACGCGGTTTTTCCAAAAGGTGGCAGTGTGTTCATGAAAAAAGACATCATGCAAAAGTTACAACGAATTCCCCCTGAGAGTTACGTCTGTTTGTCTATGCCAAATATATTGAATCAACTTTAATGATCTAAATTTCCTCCACTCCTTGTTTGCGAGACCTAGAACTATGATTTACTAATGCCATTTTTTTTTTTTAATCCAGTTGCAACATCTAAATATAGTTGGTTTGAGTTTTCGGGCATGGAACTTTTGATTTTTGGTCTCTCATCTATCATTCTAGAAGTGAGCAAGTTAACTTTTCGACACTTTTTCCACAGAGAAACAGACGTCACACTCTGCTCGCTTCCCATCGATCACCTTTGCAACAGTTGATTCAAATATTCGGTAGGTGGACAATTGTCCACTTGCAGCGCTAGCATCGTTTTTGCGTCTGCTTGACGTTTACTCACTATCGCCACCTAGTGGTGGTTCGGCCAAGCACAGTATATTTAGCATTGGACGATAACGTTTTCGTGACGATGAAATTAATGAAATTTGTTCTAAGTGTTACGTCTGTTTCTCTGTGCTTTTACTATTTGGGACACTAGTGCTCAGTACAATAGGGCACTGCATGAAATTCTCTCCTTCTTTTTCACTCTTACAAACAATTTGTAAACAACAAGGTCAAGAAACGTCAAAATCCCATACAAAATCAAAACAGTACAGTGCCCTATTAAGATTGTTCTGCTCGATCACACGGTGTAAATATATAGATAACCTACACTGAACAAAAATAACTCCCTATTTTCTTTAAGCAACTATTCTAAACAGTGAAAAAACAGGAGACTGGGGAGACTTGATCCCTGTTTCTAAATTTACCTGAAACTTTAAGAAAAAACACAAAACTAGATCCGATTTCCGCATAAAATGGCAGGTAAACATCTATTGCAAGTTAATACACAACAGAAGGCCTTTAAATTATTGTCAAAGTTTTCAAAAATGTGTTTTTATGGAGGCATGTCTTACGATGTATTTTTCAAAAATGGGTGACACTTGATCCCCCTTTGAGCACATGGTTTATTCAAAGGGAAAATAATTCCAGAGTCTTCCTATTCATTTTCTTTTCGAGTTTTCTTGTATTTTCGATGAATATGGAGTGTTTGAAATTGTAAGATTTCCTTCAATTTTTAAGGATATGCCGTATTTTCAAAATGGGGAGACTTGATCCCCCTTTTCTTGGTTTGTACTAAAGTTATAATTATCTGACACATTTTATCGTTGAATTGACTCGAATTCCAAGTAAATAGAGGCTTCCGAATATATATATTTTTTTTAACATGTATAATGTGTGTGTAATCCTCGAGGGATCAAGTCTCCTCATGTCACTGTTGTGTATACTAAGCTGAATTAATTAAAATATGTTAACAACAGCCTTATTTGAACAAATAAGTTTGAAAGTATTTTATTCAAACTATGTGCTGTGATTTTTTGACACGATTTGATTCAATTTTCACAAAGTTATTGAGATTTTTCGACATCGTCGAAAAGATTTCTGAAGGACTGAAAACAAACCATCAGCCGTTAATAGTAGTTTACGCAACAAGGTGCAGAATGAAGATTTTTACAGCACGAGTTGTACACTTATCCAACGAGGCTTGCCGAGTTGGATAAGTACGACGAGTGCTGTAAAAATCGAGTTCTGCACCGAGATGCGTACATCGTTTTTTGCAATTTCATAAATTACCACTTGAGGATAGTTTTTAACAAAACTTTTTCATCAAACTGCACACTGATGTTCCAAGCCATGTTTAAAAAGTCTGATCATAGCAGGTTATACTGTACAGTTGTCACAATTTTCCAAACCTGCGTCCAGAATGCATCAAAAAGTTGATCAAAACTGAAAACAGTGCTGTAATGGTTCATTACGCAACGCAAATCAGTGCTGTAATGAACCATTACAGCACTGATAATTTGGTGTGGGAAAGTAGGCATTTTCCTATCAGATTTGCGTGAGGTAAAACAGCCTATTACGATGAGAAATTGCAAAAAAAATAAAGCAATGTACAATGGAAATCACTTGTAGCCAAAACATAGTCGTTTGTCCAGGAGTAGTTTTGGAAAAAATAAGCTAGAAGAAAAATGTTTTTGATTCCGAGCAAATATGGAGGGAACAAGTCTGAGACTGGGGTGAATTCACCCGGGTGAAATTCTCTTTGCGCGCACAGTGTGGCACTGTGGTGCGATTTTTTGACAGTTCGAAATGACATTTAGGATATTCAAACATCCTTCTATCAGGTAAGATAGGAAGATTGCATAAATATGATGATTTTGGTGGTGTAAATCAAAAGAGCAGAATTTTCGTGCGCTCAGTGCGGACAAGCCTGCAAGTCTCCCCAGGGATCAAGTCTCCTCAGTCTCCCCTATAGAAGTTATTTTTTGTCTAAAATTCCAAATAAAACTTACTTGGATCAGTGTTCACATTGCAGATCAATCACATGGAAGAGACTTTAGATTTTGGCTTTTTCGAGAGGATGTTCGGATAAGACATGTAAATAGTAAGCAACTGTATTTATATTTTCATTTTTATTAATGATGCAAATTATCTACAAAACAAACGAGATCAACTCGAACATTAGTGCATTGACAAGTCAATAATTACCGTTGATATTTTTTCTTTGATTAGTTTTTACATGATTGAACGACAAGGGAAGTGGACAAAACGACATAAGGAAACACAGTAGAGTAATGTAAATTCTATCGATAGTAATCATTGTAACTCCTTAAAACTCAAAGTTTAGAATTTGTTGGTGTTTTATCAGCTCTGTGACATCTTTACACTATTTCATCCACCCTACACAGTATCGGAATTGAGCTTGAATATTTTTTCGTCTATCAAATGTACAACACATACACTCAATCCACGCATCATTCACATCCTTTTTTAATTAACGCTAGTAGTAAGCTTAACTAGATCACTTAGTTTTCAAACAAAGGTATCCTCAAGACTCCACCGTTTCATATCAATTAATTATATTGGTCAATTTTGTTCTCTTATTCCATAAGCTTTGAATGCCGTGGAGCACTCTATCAATTAAGAGTATTTAATTGCACTTTAATCGTCCGGGTTTCCACAAAAGTCCATCATATCTCAATTCATCACTTAACTTCGTTTTTCTTTTGAATCTTCCTTTTTACAAACTACTTAACACAATACATAGTCCAATCAGTGGCTGCGTAAAAGATATCAAATTTGCAAGGTACCGAATGCCAATTTAGTTGTGTTTGTCCCAAAGTCCTTCCCAAACTTCACTGAAAACGCTTCTCGATCATACAAACACTCATAAGTCACTTAAGTTCGTTCTGCTGCTCTGCGATCCTTCTTCCGGAGGAATTATAACTATCCGTAGGTTTATAGAAGTGTTGATATGGCGACATTGTGGCGCTTAGGCGTCCTGACGTTTACCTAGCGCGCATAGTAGCTACAGCAGATCGAAGACCTGGGAACACGTTGCGTTGGCAGTCCGGAGATACCCCGGATGTAGGTGTAGGAAACTGGTCTACGGAGGATCTTCTTTGGCGGTGGCTTGCTGCTGGCATTGGTGTTGGTCGTTGTGGTGGCCGAAGCACTGTTGGAGCTGAACAACGATGCTTTCGATTCGGCCTTCTGTTTAAGGCTTTTCTGACTGCTGAGGAAGTTTACCGAGGTGCTGCTGCAGGAAAGGGATCGCGCCCTCGGAGGAGTTCCGATCGATAGGCTCTCAAGGAGCTTACGAACCGAAGACCTCCTAGTGGTTCTTCCCTGTTTGTCCAAATTGTTCACCGAGTCAGAAGACGTGCCTGAGGTGTCCAGCGTGGATGTTTGATCTGCCAGTTCAACGCACGGGCTGGATCTGCGCTGTTTTGGAGGTGCTTGGAGGCGATCACTGAGCGAGGAACACGAATCTACCGAGGAACTCCGAGAGTCTTCTTCATGAGCACTGTTTTCGTCATTGGATTTCAAACTTATCTTCCGGTAGATATTGTGAAAGAACCCGAACGATTTATCCTTTCCCGGTGAGGCCGATGACAGTGGCGAAACACTTCTGGTCGAAGGCGTCGGAATATCGATGTAGATATTCTCGCTGCTGTTGTTGTTGTTCATGCCTGCCCCATTAGTAATCCCAGTGCTTGGGGACAGGTTGTTGTTATCCATCTTCTCACAGGTCAACATTCTGGCTTCAATAGTAATCCAAAGCACATTAACACTATACACTTTCTGTTTGAATAGTCCAACTGTTTGCTTCTGATTTCACTGCAAGTAATCTCGGGTAATGTCCGTTAGGAAATGATTGAATTCGAAACATCCGCGTTTCTTTTATAGGCCTCCTCCCAGCATCGTAAACTAGGACGTATAACTACGAACTCTGTTTGAGATGAATCCCAACACGAGCGTTACAACACGAAGATGGATGCTGTGGGAGACTGAGAATTTTTCTCACAGGAGAAAAGGATAACGAGTCGAGTGAGAAGTTTCCCTCAGTTTTGCCGATATGGAGGGGAATGTTATGTTTTTGATTCGGTGAATGAACACGGAAATGTAGGTCAGAGCAGAATTCGGCAGGTGTGATGGAGGCCATTAATCAATGACGAAATGAATAAGTTGATGGGATGACACGTTTTACGTTGGCGCTATTCCTTTGATGTAAACACATTACAACGCCAAGCTACGAAAATGAAGCAATATTATTTATTTTATTTGATTAGCATTTTTATTACAATTCAGTTTTTAATACTCTTTCCTACATCAATAACTATGAGATAAAACAAGTAGGAGCTGAAATTCTATATCAAAAAAAATTAATAATAATTTTATGGTAATATTATGTTAACATGAACCCTTATACATGTTAGATCGTTATTCCTAACCATTAACTATTTTAGAATGATCAACTTAGAGTTTCATTTGAAAATGTTTTATAATTATCTTAACGAAGTAAATAGACAGTGTGTGAATTGAATCATAAAAGTGATTTATTAATTATATTGAGTATTTCCAGTTCAACGCATGAATCCCGTAAACGCGACCTTTCTCGAGTTCGGATTTAAATGAAATGTTGCTCAAGTATGAACTTCTATCCGAAAATGGTTTTTATGTTATTTCACGGTACCTTTTTTGACAACTTTATAAAAATTAAATTCAGGATGTCTCAAAATTGGTCAGGTTCATGCTTTCCCCTTTCGTTTGCGACTAAGGACAAAATCATGGACGAAATAAACTGTCTAGTACACCTTTTTTAAGCTTTTTCCATGTAAGTAAAGTAACGTTAGTTTATTTAAAAAAAATATACAGTTTTTTTAATTGATTAAGATCTCATAAAATGTTATTTAGATGTTAGAGTGACTACTACTACTTAAAGTGAATTGAAACTGTCGGGTGTGAACAAAGATTGGTGACATTCCCCTTGGGCATCCTTCCCCTATCATCGAGGTCCCGTATCACGCCAAGTGATGTTACTGTAGTTTGCTAAGATGGCTGGGAACGGATTGTTCCGGTGAGTTACGCAATATTCACAGAAGCCACACCCGAATTTTTATGAGTACATATCCAGGGAATCAATTGGTGAGGTACGCTGAAAAAGTTATTGACTAGTCACCACCAACGGATAACCAATCGACCAAGTTGTCAGCGACATTCAAAATTTGGTTCTCTAGATTTGTGCCATGCTAGCTAAGACTCTTCTTTTTAAAAAAGACACTACACCGTCTTCAACCAGAGGTTGCACAGACTGAACAATCACATACATGAGACAACGGACAACACACGAAACACCCAGTGGTCCAGTGGAGAATTTTTCGTTTGACGAAAAGCTTTCACCGACTGGAGTGGGAATCGAACCCACACTCCGAGGCTTACGTAACGGCCAGACGACTGACGCCTCTAACCGCACGGCCACGAAGCCCATAAAATGCTACCCATTCGAATGCTACCAAACTATTTTGCGGGAATTTACGGGAAACCAAGTTAGAGTGATTTTATTGGCGAATGAATTTATAAAATTTAAAACCTCTCAAATAAATTAATAATAATTATTATAATTGTTTTAGTGCATTCGTTAATTTTACATTTTTCGTACACACTTCAATATATTTCGGAACTAGCTCAAGTTCATCAAAAATGATAAAATGTTTGATGACGTTTCCATTTCGGATGGATACCAGATAACGAAACAATTTCAATATCCATAAATATCGCGATACCTCAAGCAATTTCGTTAAATTTTCCTTCACTGCCGTTCTGCGCCCGATTACATACACACATTACATTTATTTGTTCAACATCACATTTATGACAAGACCTAATCAACAATAGTACGTCACAATACTCGGCTTGTGGCTACCGCTTTCCATCCTCGGTCGCGCCCAATGCTCGCCAAGTCACGCTCCACCTGGTCCGCCCATCGTGCTCTCTGCGCTCCACGTCTTCTTGTGCCAACCGGATCAGTAGCAAATCCCAGCTTTGCAGGGCTGTTGTCCGGCATTCTTGCAACGTTCCCTGCCCACCGTATCCTTCCGGCTTTGGCCACATTCTGGATGCTGGGTTCGCCGTAGAGTGCAGCGAGCTCGTGGTTCATCCTTCTCCTCCACACACCGTTCTCCTGCACACCGCCAAAGATTGTCCTTAGCACGCGTCTCTCAAAAACTCCGAGTGCTTGCAGGTCCTCCTCGAGCATGGTCCATGTCTCGTGCCCGTAGAGGACCACCGGTCTTATTAGCGTTTTGTATATGGTGCATTTGGTGCGTGGGTGAATCTTTCTCGACCGCAGTTTCTTCTGGAGCCCGTAGTAGGCCCGACTTCCGCTGATGATGCGCCTCCGAATTTCACGGCTCACGTTGTTGTCAGCCGTCAGTAAGGATCCGAGGTAGACGAATTCCTCCACCACCTCGAAAGTATCCCCGTCTATCGTAACACTACTACCCAGACGGATCCGGTCGTGTTCGGTTCCGCCTACCAGCATGTACTATGTTTTTGAGGCATTCACCACCAGTCCGACCTTTGCTGCTTCGCGTTTCAGGCGGGTGTACAGTTCTACCACCGTTCCAAATGTTCTGGCGATAATGTCCATGTCGCACACTGGGGCAGAACGCAGTTATGGACAGACAAAACCTCTAGTGCTTTGGATATCCATCCTAGAGGTTTGGTGTCTTTAGAGAAGTGTCTTGTAAGAGTTTTGACTAAAACCTGGTAACTCAATAACACAAGTTTACAAAATAAAACGAAAATCGTGAACTTCTGTCAACTATCAAAATTTTTGAAGCACAATTTAGTGCTGATTTCGAAACAGACCCTCAAAAAATTTTAAGTAGAACAGTTTTTGAGTTTTAGCTTAATATCGAGTTTTGCAACTTTTCAAAATATGTAATTTACTAAAATTCAAATATATTGCGTTTTATTCAACCAACTTTAAATCTTTTTCCATAAATTAAAAGCTGAATACAATACTATTCGATCATCTGAATACAGGTTTTGCGTCAGGTTGATGAAATTCAAGATTTTGGCGAGTTTTAGGGACGATCTTCTTAAATTTTAGCAAAATTCTTAAAATTTTTTGAAGAAATATATTTTTTTCAATAAGAAAAAACCAACTTAAAAATTCTTTCTCGACGTTTATTTGGCATATCATATGTAGGCGAGTTACAGTAAAAATTACAGCTCAATCGGAGCATTGATTACGAAGAATGAGATGTTTGAAGTGAGCGACTTTGCTTAAAAATAGAACAAAAATTGATTTCAAATCATCAACCTTGTATGGAAAGTCGAAAAAATTTCCGCTCTACTGTAATTTTTTTCTTTCGCGTTTTCGAACTCAGGGCATGATTCTACACCAAAAATGATCATCAGCTTACCGAGTTCAAAAATGCTGTAAACTAGTGTAATTGATCTAGATAAGTTGCAACTGATCTAGATCAGTTTTAGCTTTTTATAGAAGCGTCATAGAAGAAAACTTTTTTCTGCAAAGTTGTTCATTTTGATATTTTTGACATTTCTTCCGAAGACACTTATACTCTATAATGCACACGAAAGGCACAGTGCATTCGGCTCCAAAAGGATATAATATATTTTACGATAATTTCAATCTGTGAACTGCAGCAAAATTCTCGATATGTTCCATTGCTCTCTCGCTACGTTTATCAGGCATATGTTCTAAGATAGTTGAACACATAAAATTAGTTTCACCACCTTCCGCTATTATATGAGTATATATATACAACAATATTATTACTTGAGGTCCCTTTCAATAAAAATCTAGATATACATTCATGAGGAACATATTGACCTAAAAAACGCCAAACCAATTTTATTAAAAATGTGCTTCATCACAAAAATTCTCCAGGCAGCAAAAAATAATCCAAAAGTTGTTTTCCATCATGTTAGGTTTAAAAAAAATTGGCCTCAATTGCTAATTTTCATTTATTTTCGTGGTGATTTCATACTAGTATATAGCAAAAGCCCCGAGTTACCCCACTTTTCTTTCCCCACTGTATCGATGCTAATGGTATTGACATGCTTCGGCCAAAAAATTAGCTGCCTTCGCATGCTGCTTCATGAGTTATCAAATAAATTGTAAATCACCTCTTTTTTGTTATTTAAATAAGAAAAACCTTCAATTTCCGTGATTATGTAAGTTTTTGTTATAGAATAATCTTTTTCTTATATATTTTTGCTAACCTAACGTTCGAAATTTTTATCTGATTTTTTTACTTCAAAATATTGATCAAAAACATTTTTTTCGACTTTTTCAGTAAAGTAGCCCACTGTGCCTTTCGTGTGCATTATAGAGTATAAGTGTCTTCGGAAGAAATGTCAAAAATATCAGAATGAACAACTTTGCAGAAAAAAGTTTTCTTCTATGACGCTTCTATAAAAAGCTAAAACTGATCTAGATCAGTTGCAACTTATCTAGATCAATTATTGAGTTACCAGGTTTTAGTCAAAACCTGGTGTCAAATAGTTCTCTAAAGACACCAAACCTCTAGGATGGATATCCAAAGCACTAGAGGTTTTGTCTGTCCATAACTGCGTTCTGCCCCAATGTGTGTCGTCCGCAAAGCACACAAATTGACCGGATTTTTTTGAAAATCGTTCCCCGGCTGTTGAGCCCGGTTCATCGCATCACACCTTCCAGAGCGATGTTGAAGAGTAGGCATGAGAGTCCATCACATTGTCGCAGTCCCCGGCCAGATTCGAATGAACTGGATAGTTCACCCGAAACCCTTACGCAGTTTTGCACACCGTCCATCGTTGCACTAATTAGTCTAGTCAGCTTCCCAGGAAAGCCGTTTTCGTCCATGATTCTCCATAGCTCTGCGCGGTCGATACTGTCGTATGCCGCTTTGAAGTCGATGAACAGGTGATGCGTTGGGACCTGGTATTCACGGCATTTCTGGAGGATTTGCCGTACGGTAAAGATCTGGTCCGTTGTCGACCGGCCATCGATGAAGCCGGCTTGATAACTTCCCACGAACTCATTCGTTTTAGGTGACAGACGACGGAAGATGATCTGGGATAGCACTTTGTAGGCAGCATTCAAAATGGTGATCGCTCGAAGGTTCTCACGCATTAACTTGACGCCTTTCTTGTGGATGGGACAGATTATCCCTTCCTTCCACTCCTCCGGTAGCTGTTCGCTTTCCCAGATCTTGACTACTAACTGCAGACAGGTGGTGCAGACAGGTGGCCAACTTTTCCGGGCCCATCTTGATGAGTTCTGCTGCGATACCGTCCTTGCCAGCCGCTTTGTTGTTTTTGAGCTGGTGGACGGCATCCTTAACTACCCTCAGCGTGGGAGTTGGTTCGTTCCCGTCCTCTGTTGCACCAACATAGTCATTTCCTCCGCTGCCTTGGTCCTCCGTGCCTACATTCTCTTCGCCATTCAGGTGCTCGTCGAAGTGCTGCTTCCACCTCTCGATAACCTCACGTTTGTCCGTCAGGAGGCTCCCGTCCTTATCCTGAGGCACGTGGCCTTTGCGGGATGCGTTGAGCTTCTGGTAGAACTTACGTGTTTCCTGTGAACGGCACAACAGTTCCATTCCCTCGCACTTCACTTCTTCCAGGCGGCGCTTTTTTTCCCGGAAGAGACGGGTCTACTGTTTCCGCTT
Organism: Aedes albopictus; assembly: GCF_035046485.1. Lineage (NCBI taxonomy): Eukaryota > Metazoa > Arthropoda > Insecta > Diptera > Culicidae > Aedes > Aedes albopictus. The sequence goes on from NC_085137.1 coordinate 409,901,231, forward strand.
CTGTTTGTATCGCTCCACATTCTGTCGGGTTCCATGCTGCAGCATTACCTCCCGCGCTGCATCCTTCTCCTCCAGAATCGCTCTGCACTCCTCGTCGAACCAATCGTTTCGTCGACTCCGTTCTACGTACCCGATAGTGCTCTCGGCTGCGTTGTTGATGGCTGCTTTGATTGTACTCAAGCAGTCCTCTAGAGGGGCCACATCGAGCACACCCTCGTCCGGCAACGCTGCCTCGAGATTCTGCGCGTATGCGGTGGCGACATCCGGTTGCTTCAGTCGCTCTAGATCGTACCAGGCGGCCGCCGGTAATGTACATTGTTGATAACGGAGAGTTTTGGGCGCAGTTTAACCATCACCAGGTAGTGATCAGAGTCGATATTAGCGCCACGATAGGTCCTGACGTCGATAATGTCGGAGAAGTGCCGTCCATCAATCAAAACGTGGTCGATTTGCGATTCCGTTTGTTGTATTGATCTCCAGGTGTAACGATACGGGAGGCTATGCTGGAAGAAGGTGCTACGAATGGCCATGTTCTTGGAGGCGGCGAAGTCGATGAGGCGTAGGCCATTTTCGTTCGTCAGCTGGTGGGCACTGAACTTTCCAATCGTCGGTCTGAATTCCTCCTCATGGCCTACCTGAGCGTTTAGATCCCCTATGATGATCTTGACGTCGTGGTTTGGGCAGCGGTCGTACTCGCGTTCGAGCTGCGCGTAAAATGCGTCCTTGTCATCATCAGTGCTTCCGGAGTGAGGGCTGTGCACGTTTATTATTCTAATGTTGAAGAATCGACCCTTGATTCTCAACCTGCACATTCTTTCGTCGATCGGCCACCAACCGATCACGCGCCTCTGCATGTCACCCATCACTATAAAAGCTGTTCCCAGCTCACGTGTGTTGCCGCAACTCTGGTAGATACAGTCGACTCTCCACATGTCGATGTTCTACATCTCGATATTTCTCCCTATCTCGATAATTTGGTCGGTCCCTTCAATCTGCATACATTTTACCTCTCTATATGTCGATATCTCCTTATCTAGATATCTCCCTATCGCGATGCAATCAAGTTCATATTTGCTCCACATTTTCTCTCCGTACGTCGATATGACCATTTTCACAGGTTGCTAGACCAAATTTTCTAGTGGCAAAATATTCTGGGTGGGTGAAGTGACATTTGTTTGTTGATGATTTTTCCTAGTTACGGGGTTTTTAAAATCTAGTGTACATTATAAAATGGTTCTGAAATTCGATCTCTCCCTATCTCGATGGTCCCTTCAACATCGTGATGTAGAGAGTCGACTGTAGTATGATTACCTCTAAACGTTTGCACCATAGATCTGGAGCAACATTTGAAAAGGGCCCAAGAGGTCTTGTGTCTTTTTTCGAAAACGCTCCGTAGGGCATAACAGCAGCCCGCCCACGCAAATGAACACCGCTATCCGAAAGATCGATGTTTGCTCTATCTGATAACGGTCTTAGTTTTTGTGAATAAGCTGATGGGGGCTCAGGAGCGACGTGTGAAGTCATTGTTTACCTATGCTTGTATGCCCTTTTCAAATGTTGCTCCAGAGATCCTGTCCAACACACCTGCAGCGCTACGATTCCGAACCCGCGGTCCTTCAGTATATCGGCGAGTATGTGGGTGCTCCCGATGAAGTTGAGAGATCTGCAGTTCCACGTACCGAGCAAGTCCCTTTTCGTCGCTGTGGCCGTCGCCATTGGTATCGATCGCATTTTTCTCTTGTTGATTTTCCGGTGCTAGTCTTTTTTAGGCTGGCTCGCAGGGCCTGACACCAACCCACTAACTCAGGGAACTGGGCTTACCTTCCCGGAAGCTACGGGTTCTGCATTGGCATTTCCTCCAACTACAGTGCTAAATAGCTAGGCTCAAGCGCCAGTCTTCGCCAGGGGTGGTGTTTTTAATGGGCGCCCAGGAGATAATATTTTACCTGAGCTTTCACCCCAATTGAAATTTGTATGGGATTTTGTATGGGAAAACATACTTTTTTGCATTTTTGCCATAAGTTGAAAAAGTTTGTCTGAAACTTTTTAACCGATAATGTAAAATAATACCTTAGGATGTACTGAAAAACTTTGTCGAAGACCACAAAGCGATCCGACGCTCATGAAAAAAAGTTATATTCATTCATACCGCATGCATGTGTTTAAGTTTTAACATGTAAAGGAATAGCAAAAGCAACAAAATCATGCTGTTTCGGCAAGCAATGTCAACGTTATAACTTTTTTCATAAGCATCATCACTTCGTGGTCTTCGACAAAGTTTTTCAGGACACCCTAAGCTATGTTTTCATATTATCGGTTGCATGCTTTCAGAAAAATTCGAGCTTCTCATGAGGGAAATGCAAAAAAGTATGTTTTACCATGTAAAATCCCTTACGAACTTCAAACGCGATACGCAAAACGTGAACATAACCAATCATGCCCAAATTTTGCACAGTTATTTGGGTCCTGAAATGGAACCTAAACAGCTTTGATCTGATGGGATGTAATCAAATTTTTCATTTTTCCATATAACGGATGACCCACTGTAACATACATACACACACATACAGACATCATCTCAAATCATCGAATTGAGTCGATTGGTATATGTGACTTAACCCTCCGAGCCTTTTTTCGAGAAATCGTTTTTTGAGTGAAAATATAGCCTTTCCAGTACACTTAGTGTACGAGAAAGGCAAACATGCGATTTGTGGTGAAAAATGAGTCTAACATATTTGATATGCAAGCCTGCAAGTTTAAAAATATGTTTTACAATATTCACTCACATTTTCCGGTTTATTTGCCAATTTGTTCAAATAGTAGGTGTGTTCGACCGTATTCGACATGCAACCGGTCTAGTTTTATTTTCGGATGGATACCAGATGACGAAACAATTTCTACTTGAATATCACGATTCGTCAAGCAATTTCTTTAGAAATTTTTCCGGCAATTCCTTTAAGAACATGCACAAAAATTTCTTGAGTAATTCTTCAAGCTATTTTTCATGAATTTCTCTAAGGATTCCTCCAACCATCCAAGGATTTGCCCAACAATTGCTCCAGGAAATCCTTCAAGTATTCCTCCAGAGATTTTGTTATAAATTCTTCCACGGATTTCTTCAGAAATTCTTCAAGAAACCCTCCAGGGATTCTTACAGGATCTCCTTGAGGCAAGTTTGAGTTTTTATAAAATATTTATAAAATCGGTTATAATGAGTGTGATTTTGGAGGCAAAGTGGAAGTGCCGCTTTTTTTCATTTGGATCGGCCGCGCCGTCGTCGTCAATTTTACCCGTGTGTAGTAGGAGCGGTTCAGTGTGATTTCGGAGAAGATGGTAGTTGGTAGAAGATGCAGCAACAGATACACACTGGACACTTGCATGGACGTTTATCGGTGAGCTCGTTCCATTTTATCATAATAATTCTTGCTATATGATGTATTAAGTTCTGCTCTGATTTATGTGAATTTATCTAACAAATATTGAAAAGTTCGTTACGTAATGTGTCGACGCTAGTTCCCTATGCACTTTTAGTTGATAATAAATATTTTTCTTTCATTTTTTGCATTTACATAAAAATTTGAATGGTTCGTCATCTTCGGTATCGATGTATGTACTATTTTATTCTAAATGAATACGCGTTTTGATTCAAATAGGTTGCATGAATCACATCACTTACCAAAGTGAATCCAGATCATGTGACTTTTCCCCCTCCCCACTAACAAAAACTCCTTCCCGTGACAGTCGTGGAGAAGATGAGGTGATCTCGGTCTCTAGTAGCAACGTACGTCACAATAACATTCCTTTCCTTCCTCGATGACCGTAAGGACGTGGCCGGCGCCGTTATTGACTTAATAAAGTTTGGAATTCTCGAACTGTGCACACTGAGAGCGGTAGCTACTCCCAAGCTCCGTATGTTGGTTCCTTGTGCAATTTCGATTGTTCTGGTCAATCACGGAGTAGCAACTACGAATTGTACGGTCATCTATGCTCATGCTCATGTTCATGCTCAATTCTTTCAGAGATTGCTCCATGAGTTTCTCCAAGGATTTCTACTCCAATTCTTCCAAGGATGCCTTAAAAGATTTTATCCGGAAATCCTCAGATTCCTTCAAGAATTTATCTCGGGATTACTCCTGGAGTTCCTTCGAGGATTTATCTAATTATTGCTTCTGGGATTCCTCCAGGGGTTCCTTCGGAGACTCCTCCAAGAATTCCTCTAAATTTTCATCCAGCCATCCCTGATAAAAATTTCCAATACAATCACCATTAATTTGACTGTTCAACAATGAATTATATTGTGTACGTATTTTCCTGCTGAAAATGCTTTTTTGGAACGACAATACGTGCACAATAAAATCAATGGTGCTAGAGATTTCAAGAAAAAACAACATGAATTGAATGGTAGTTGACTTGAATTTGCACCAGAAAATTTAGATTTTTTTATGGTAAAGACACATAACAACCCCCATTTTCTATTGTAATAGTGACATTTACAATACATGCTTTGGTGGAAAACCATATGGAATGTTGTTACTCTATGGTTTTAACCAGTTGAAAAAATGGTAAATACTATTCATTTCAGCGTGTTGTAACAATACATTCTGCTGGTTCTCTATGATCTGTTTTATCAGGAATTCCTCCAGCATTTTTTGAAGAAATTCCTCTAACACTTTTTTCCAAAAAAAAACCTGCAGAAATATCATTAGGGATTTCTTCAGGACTTCCTCTTGTGATTACTCTTTGGATCCCTCAGGAATTCCTCCAGAAATTCCCCAAATGATTTGTCCAGGTATTCTTACATGGATTTGTTCAAAAATTTCTTCTGGGATTTGTCCATGGTTTTCTCCAGAAATTCATCTAGGGATCCCACCGGCAACTACTCCAGGGTAGGGATGCCGTATATACAGATTTTAGAAAACAGTGATACCAATTTTTAGAAAAATCATCTGGCATCCCTGCTTCAGGGAATAATTTGAAGATTCCTCTAGGGATTTCTCCAGAGATTCCTCTAACTAGAGATTTCTGGAGAATTTTTTGTATGAATTCCTGGAAGAAACTTTCGAGGAATTCCTAGAGGATCCGGTGTAGGAATTCTTGAGAGAATCTCTGGGAAAATTCGTGGTGGAGTTTCTAGAGAAACTACCGGAGGAATATAGCCGAGGCGGTAAACGCACGGGTATTCAGCATGACCATGCTAAGGGTGACGGGTTCGATTCCCGGTCGGTCCAGGATCTTTTCGTAAAGGAAATTTCCTTGACTTCCTTGGGCATAGAGTATCTTCGTGCCTGCCACACGATATACACATGCAAAATGGTCATTGGCAGAGGAAGCTCTCAGTTAAAAACTGTGGAAGTGCTCATTGAACACTAAGCTGAGAAGCAGGCGTTGTCCCAGTGAGGACGTTACGCCAATAAGAGGAGAGGAGAGGAGGACCGGAGGAATTCCGTGAGAAATTCCTGGAAAAAATCTGGAGATATCCCTGGTAGAAATCATGACAGAATTTTCTAAGAAATACCTGCAAAAAAAATTGGAGGAATTTGCAAAATATCCAATAGTTTTCTAATGAAGTTTGGCAACAGTATTTCCAACGTTGTCCTCAGCCTGTCTAAAATACATGTTTTACCCGTGTATCCTGAGCTTGGTCATCTCCCCCGGTGCCAAAAGTGGTAAGTCCACACTGGGGTGTGAAAGTTTTTTTTTATCTGTATTAACGAGATTACGGGACCCACGCTTTACTTTCCTTCCGAAGAAAGAGCCCACATTTTGTGAGTTTGTCGGGAGTGGGATTCGATCCCAGGTCCTCGGCGTGATAGTCAAGTGTTCTAACCATCACACCAGGTCCGCTCCACGGGGTGTGAAAGTGTTGAGACCAGCGACGTAGCCTTCTTGCAGACGTTGTCGACAGGACTGTCGATGAAGTTGAAGTTGTGTTACAAAAATGTAACACAATTTCAAAAACACGTATGCAGGATTTGCCACATATTGTAGTAGTATGAATAACTCTAAATAAATGTCAAATTTCTTTGATACATGTTTCAACATTCCATTGAAATATCCCCAGCCCACCCCCTCCCAGTAACAAGCGTAACAAATATTTAATTTACTTTATTGATGGCTTGGTAAATTACATTCCGGTTTGTAAAGAAACCTACTTATTCGTCCTGAGTGCCACATTCTTGTCTGCATTCATTAGTCCGCCAGGTCAGTCGCATCCATTGTCCTACAGTCATAGTTCAACATCCTTTTTATTCCCATGGATAAAGCTAAGCTACCAATCCCAATGCAAGCGAAAGCGATGCGGATATCGTCACCTTCAGCCTGCATAGCGCTCAGATCTTTAGCATCAGTAGTACGATGGTGCCTCCGCCGCTATTATCGATGGTAATGCTCCGTAGTACCTTCGTGCAGCCAGCTCCGACAATACTGGCACCAGCGGGGTAGCCTCGTATTCCGTAATTCTACTGATACCGGACGATTGAGATGCGATTTCAGCGACTGTCGCAGTCGCCAACGGTGGTGGGTAGGCAAATTGTACCAGACTGGCATGTGATTCCGGTGCAGCATAATTGATGATGCCTGCTGGGGAGTATGCAATTGCACCGGCTGGAGACAGGAAAGTTGCAATTGGTGAGGCGGAGGCGTATGCCAGCACGCTGGTGATGATCAGCTGAAATATGGGGGAAGGTGAGTGATTTATTCTATCGATTTTAACACATATTAGACTTACGTATTTGAACATGATAAGATAAACTTGGTATGTTATATTACAAAACACAATGTCTCTTCTTTTAGGACTACAACCGTCGCAAGAACGTTTCGAACCGAGAGTGCCTACACGCCCAGGGTACACCGATGCTTAAATAGCTCTCTGCATGCTTTGAGAAAATAAAGCAGTAAAACCTGCTGTTCTATTGAGGTTCTAATATCTCCTGCTACTCTAGAATGTAACCCCATCAACTAGATTCCGCAGTCTAAGTAGAGGGTCCGACGCAGAAAGCTGATGTTGGTTATCAATCAACTAATGTTTTGCGTAAGGGGAAAATGACTTAGAATGCGCTTTTGAGACCAGTTCGAAACATGGCAATTTTTTTGCAATTTCATCAAACTCTGGGGATTTGTCCTGGGATTCCGCTAGATATTTCTCCAATCTGGAATTATTGAAAGTATTTGTGCAGGAATGTTAATGAGAACTGTTAAAGATATTATATCTTCCTCAATAACCATTTGAATCTGTGCATTGTTTGATAGATGCGCAAATACTCTATGCCCAAGAAAGTCAAGGAAATTTATAGTAACCGACTAAAAAATCACCTTTAGCATTTAAATGAATACACTTGCATCTACGCTTCAACTATAGGGGAGACTGAGGAGACTTGATCCCTGGGGAGACTTGTTCCCCCCATATTTGCTCGGAATCAAACACATTTTTCTTCTAGCATAATTTTTCCAAAACTACTCCTGGACAAACGACTATGTTTTGGCTACAAGTGATTTCGATTGTACATTGCATTATTTTTTAACGGCTGATAGTTTGTTTTCAGTCCTTCGGAAATCTTTTAGGCCATTCCGAAAAATCTCAATAACTTTGTGAAAATTGAACCAAACCGTGTCAAAATTTCACTGCACATAGTTTAAATAAAATACTTTCAAACTTATTTATCCAAATAAGGCTGTTGTTAACATGTTTTAATTAATTCAGCTTAGTATACAAAACAGTGACATGGGGAGACTTGATCCCTCGAGGATTTTACACACATTATACATGAGAAAAATAAAATTCTATTCGGAAGCCTCTATTTACTTGGAATTCTAGTCTATTCAACGATAAAATGTGTCAGATAATTATAACTTTAGTACAAACCAAGAAAAGGGGGATCAAGTCTCCCCATTTTGAAAATACGGCATATCCTTAAAAATTTAAGGAAATCTTACAATTTCAAACACTCCATATTCAACGAAAATACAAGAAAACTCGAAAAGACAATGGATAGGAAGACTCTGGAATTATTTTCCCTATAAATAAACCATGTGCTCAAAAGGGGATCAAGTGTCACCCATTTTTGAAAAATACATCATAAGACATGCCTCCATAAAAACACAGTTTTGAAAACTTTAACAATAATTTAAAGGCCTCCTGTTGTGTATTAACTTGCAATAGTTGTTTACCTGCCATTTTGTATGGAAAACGGATCTAGTTTTGTGTTTTTTCTTAAAGTTTCAGATAAATTAAGAAAAAGGGATCAAGTCTCCCCAGTCTCCCCTATGGGTCCTTTCATATCATGTGACATAAAGTAAAGTGGGCAAGATGAGTCACCTAAGATATAGATATGGATTCCTATAACTTTCTAAATACAAATCGCATTTCTTCGTTTTCTACCACAACTTTCAGATACACTAGTCATCTATGGTATAAGATGATAGAGAAATGGGTCGGGTAGCAGAAAATTAGATTTCTCTCCAACAAAAAAATTCTATATCTTCCATATTTTCTTTATACATCTGAGCTTCACATACGTACATGTTACATGAAGGCAGTGATGAAACAGTTAGTTGGTTCTAAGAACTAGAAGATTTTTGTTCAGGCAAACCGGATTTCAAAAACCTATGTTTTTTGAAAAAATAATAAACCCTAATACACCAATTTCCTTTTTTTTAAGTGATTACGGCGGTAGCAACACTGTGTTTATGTTCTACACTGCACCCTTTCTCTACATTTGCTTCTAGGAGCCTCTATTTTTGTTTCAACACACAGAAGTACGTAGGCGTGTGTGGCCTAAGTCGACACTGTTTTGCCCTGCGTTGAACAAAAATAGTTTTAATAGCAGCTTCCTCTTTTTTTTTCGTTTTGTAATTGTTTTTTTTTTTTTTTTTGTAGTATGGTCCATGTATTTAGTTAGGTTCTTGTCAATTTGTCAGTTATTCGAAGTAGATCTCCAAGGTAATAGTCAATTAAGTCATTCTGATCTGTTCTATCATAGCTGTTTTAGTCTTTGCTTTATCGAAGTGTAGTTTTATTGGAGATATGCTAAATTTCGTTATTAAAAAGAGACGTCTGGAACTGTGTCCTGCTAGTTGTTCCGTCATGCACTAATAATGCCTAGAAGATTAACGAAAACACGTGTGTTCGGTCAGATGTCCATTGCGTAGAAAGTCAATGCAAATAGGTTTCTTTATTGTCAGTTGTTATGTAAGCCTCGCTTGAAGCACTTCCCGTGAGAACCCTGTCATCTGTACACCAACTAATCCGTATCTTCGTACACAGCTAAATACTGTACTGTCAACCGGCGAAAAGCCTATGGGTAAATATTAAAAAATGAATAATAATACTGTCTAGCGCATTGTTTCATATCGGTCACTATTTTAGTCTAGTCCCAACTGCAAGCTTTTTTTCAATCTTAGCGTCAATTGTCTTCTACAGGGGATACTCAAAATAACTGGGACAGGTAAAATTTTCACTTTTCAAAAAATGTTCAACTCGCCGTAACTTTTTGAAAAGGTCATCAAATATTCTCAAATTTTTACTGTAAGTTCATTAACTAGTTGTGTATCAGTGGTCAAAATTTGGAAAAGATCGAGCCCTTCTGCACGAAGTTATAAAGGTTCTAGAAAAAGGTATAATTATCCGATAGCCAACTTTGAGCTAATAAATAAAAGAAAATCGGGTTAAGTACGGTTCCTTTGAATTCCACTAAGAATTTGCATCCTTTGACAGATACGTATTTCGACCTCAACTGTAAGGTCGTCTTCAGTGTCTTGTACTGGACTCGACTGAAGACACTGAAGACGACCTTACAGTTGAGGTCGAAATACGTATCTGTCAAAGGATGCAAATTCTTAGTGGAATTCAAAGGAACCGTACTTAACCCGATTTTCTTTTATTTACAGATATTCCCCTAACAAGCCCAGGTTAATCATCATCAACTTTGAGCTGTTATATCTCCGGATTCAATGAACCGAATGAAATGAAATTTTGATCATTTATGACTAATATAATGAGCTATTAAAAACTTTTGACTAAACTTAATTTTTTTTACACGAAAGAAAATTATAACTATTGGATTATTTTTCTAATATACCACCAGTTTATCCAAAACTTCATCATCATTTCAAAATTCGAGACAGTAATTATAGTTCATTTAAATTCCCTCTAATTGACTTCAATATGAATATGTTTGGAAAGGAAGTAACAAAATAACCGGCATTTAATTGAAAAAGCATTGGGAGGCATATGAAAAATAGATAAATTTACTAAAAAAACATAGAATAAATGAAACCGCCATAACTTTTTTTCTTATTAATAATTTTAAATTAAGTAAACTGTTTTTCAAAGCTCATTATATTAGTCATAAATGATCAAAGTTTCATTGCATTCGGTTCATTGAATCCGGAGACATAACAGCTCAAAGTTGGCTATCGGATTTATACCTTTTTCTAGAATCTTGTTAACTTCGTGTAGAATGGCCCGATCTTTTCCAAATTTGAACCACTGATACACAACTAGTTGATGAACTTACAGTAAAAATTTGAGTATATTTGATGCCCTTTTCGAAAAGTTACAGCGAGTTGAACATTTTTTGAAAAGTGAAAATTTTACCTGTCCCAGTTATTTTGAGTATCCCCTGTAGATCCCCCACGCAATTGATGAGTAGTGAGTTCAACGCAGAGATCCCCCTTTTTACTCCCAAATTATGGTAGGCCCCCCGAAAAACGTGCAAACCAGACCCACCCCCAGCCAAAAGCTCAAGCAGATGTGGACAAACCGGTGCTCAGCGTGCCACTGGGTTGAGCTCTCCCATCGTGGCAACATCAAATATGCGGACTGTACAACAATAGTAGTTTTAAGGTGAATATATAACGAAGCCACACCTCGAATTTTCAAGAGCACAAATCTGAAGAACCGAATGTCGGTTTTAGCTGAAAAGTTGATCGATTGGTTACCCGCTGGTGGTGACCAATCGATCAACTTTTCAGCTCAAACCGACATTCAGTTCTTCAGATTTGTGCTCTTGAAAACTCGAGGTGTGGCTTCGTTATATATTCACCTTAATAAAATGAATACTGAGAATTTAGGCCGACACTCGAAGTGACGAACTTTATAGTGCTAGTTGAGTAAATACACGAAAGATGGGTAACAACCAGGGTCGTGCAATTTCGAAAGGAAAACATGACGTACGACGACTGTACACGCTAACCCTCAGTTACCCAGATTGGTGTCAAAGCCAGGCTTGGTATTGGTCATGAACTTCACAAGCATGCTACGGTTTGACTCCAATCATGCGTCGCTATTGAACGCGAAGTAAGCAAACAAAGATCACATAGGCAAAGCACATTTTCACGATTTAGAAACCATGGGCAACCGTCATGATTTGCTGTATTACTTGACCTTCAATCAATCTGACCATCGGTTGTTTGACCATCGTTGAAGGAGACTGCAGTGGCAGTACCTTTTTGATTTATTGAATTGAAATGGACTTATTCAAAGGTTTGTTCCTCAATATTATTAGCTAGTCAGTCTGCACATGTATATGTACGTGTTATCTTCTCTTTCAGATGAAGGACGAATTTGGATGGCTCCAGGGCTTAAAAAATGTTTCTTTCCTGAGTTATGCATTTGATCAGCAGGAGAGGATTATCCAACCTACGAAGAGTCTTTTAGTACACAGATCCAGCTGGTACCGCTGACTCGGAATCTCAAAACAGGTTATCGTTGATGTTCTGAACGCATTCCTTGGATAGTATAAGAGGAAAGAGCGATGCGTTCCTTCGATAACATACGCTCTCTGGAGTTTCAACGATGGTTGAGTAGCCTTGCATACTCACCACCTGCATTGAAGCCGCGTTTTACAAATGATTCGTTTTTGCCATGTAAATAAAAGAGGACTTTTACCACATTCAAATTCAATAAATTTCGCTCGACTTTGAACCGACTTCAATCGTACACCAATTAAGCAACGTTTCAACAATTTCTTCCACTGATGCCAATTGTTGTGATTGACTTTATAACAAACGGGCATCCTTCAATTTCAACCTGGCCCCGGTAATATTTTTTTAACAATATTCTAAGTGGAAGATGATATTTTGCCATCTATTGGGCGACCATTTAAAAAACTGCACTTCCGGTGAGAACTGGTGTTTGACTGCTTCTGCCTAGCTAATTAATTACTGTATCTAAATACCTATTCTAAGAAAATGCCGATGCACAAGGTATCTCGTATCAAAAAATGACCTTTGGCGTCGACATAGTTTTAATAGAGCCCAGGCTAGAGTCCGCTTAGCGAGTACCCAAGAAAACGTAGTCCACTCAAATAAAACCATACGAACGAAATTCATCTATACTGGATGGTAAGCATACTGTGGCAATCCCTCACGACCGTCATTTCACTGTCAGTGAAGGTCGTTTTTCCTAAAACGTTCAGTTGTTTTCTCTATGGTAACTGAACGTCGTCGTCCAATGCATGCTCGCTACACAACAAGTTCTCGAGCAACGTACTTGACGATTTCATGAGCCTATTGCGATTGCACGACACTGAAGACGCCAAACTGGTATTCGTTATTTGAACATGACCACTAACGGTGATCAATCCCAAGCCTGGTCAAAGCGACCCAGACTGAGCAAAACTGCAGTTACTCTAATCTGAGTAAAGGCACCTTTACTCAAATCTGGGTTATCGATGTTAGCTGCAAAATCTGGGTAAAGGTTACTCAGATTTTGGCGTTTCTCATCATACCCATTTTTATATAAATGAGTAAGCGAATGCTTGCAGTGGACTCGAATAATTAACCCCAAAACGAAAAAAATTAAATTAAAATAAAACACTCAAAATAGGATTTTGCCATGCAAATTTAAGCATTTATTTCACAGATTTTACACGTAACCACCAGAAATGTAATTATCTTCATGAATGGAGCAGTTTCCGGATGACCGACGGGAAAGATGTTGACTTCTCTGTTGTCAAGTCTGTTGCTGCCTGAAAATAGGATAACCTGAAATTAGGATAGCTATAAAGAATTTCATTATAAAAAAGATACCGCCAAAACTCTTACCAGTCCATAGTTTGTAGCTTCCGTCGTCTGAAATTCCGCAGAGATCTTCCGAAGACTGGTTTTTTGCACTCTGCTACTTCTCTTTACCAGACGCCGCAGACGTTGAGATTTTTTTCAAGTCCCATTTACCCGGATGGTTACCCAGATTGTGACAGCAGCACACAACAGACAAAAATGGGTATTAAGATTTTCACCAAGACCTGTTTACCCAAAATCAGGGTGAAGCTTACTCTTCTGATGTGACAACGGTTACCCGGATTTTGACAACTACGAATAACATGATAATCCGGGTAGAATCGACCCAGTCGATGGGTAGTTTCAGATTAGCGTGTAGCAAATCGTTTCCCATGCGAACGGACCAAAGTCCAAATCAAGTCGTAGCAGTCAGGCTCAGACTGGGTACCAGCTCTAGTACTACATTCGGTCCCTGGTACCCAAATTTGACATTTGACTCAATACCTCATTTTTTATTAACATTGTTTTAGTAAGCTATGACAACGAACCTAGCTCAACAATGAATCTAATGTCAAATTCCAAATTCGTGTGTTGTCACAGTCAATACAGTTTGAAATAAAATTCGATCATCATTACAAGTATGCTGCATGGGATTTCACATGAGATTTTTGATCTTAGTTTCTTAATTTCCGCGTTTTTGTTCTTTGTGGGGGTCAGTAAAAAAAAATTTTTTTTACTTAAACAATTTTTACCCCGTAAGAGAACGGCCCAAGATCCCAGCGGCTGGTCACAGACACGGCCGCTTCCGATGCGGGTAGTCATGACCATATTTTGTCTCCCGGATCCCAGGGCGTTAAGTAGGGGGAAGTTTTCGGTAGGGTAGTCCTAAATTACCAGAAGTAATTAATTGACGTATATTAATGGACGATTTATTGTGCGGAAGGAGGAAAACTGAGTTATTCGGAGAAGTGGCCGCCTGAGCCGTGGTCGTATTGCGTAGTCAGGTCAAAGAGTGAGTGTCGCTAGTGGTTGCATAGATGCATCGAGAAGCGATCGGAATGATGAGCGGCCGTAGATGATGGAAAAGCAGCGGAAAGGCCGGACCTGCGGATAACCCGAGAGCTTTATAACGTTCGTACATTTGGCCGATTAGCGACCAGAGAATTGTTGGAATGGCTGACAACTGTATATATTCAGGGACCGTTTTATTTTCCTAAAATAAAATAAATATTTAATTGCTGGAAGAAAATGATCACTCAATACGTTACTCACCAGAGTCCGAATTTTTCGTGTTTATATTTGTATAAACAAGAGATTGTTACCCATAGCAACATTAACGGAGTGCAAAGTAACATTATACTAAGGTATTATAGTTTTCTGATCTAGTACTTCATGAACCTCAAAATTTCTCATAAATGTATGAGAGTGGAACGACTTAATTTGGACTTTGAACGGACTGCTGTGATGCTTCATCTCTCACCCAGCAACACACTCGTTCGTTGCTGCTACAGAAACAAGTGTGTATGAAACATGGGATGATACACTTGGATTTTCGTTTCATTTATGAGTCATTGAAATACTTCAACATGCTAAAAACACTATTTAAACCACATTTTTAAATAGTGGTGCACGCCAATAGAATGATAATTATGTTTTATGAAAGAGGATAACAAATTCGACCACTTAAATCCAATTAACCGGCGCCCGTAACCATTGAGAGACTAGCGCGCACCAGTGAGACACTAATGCTCTGACGGGTGAAGCACAAGCAATGCGACCGGGTGGGAGACTACCGAGTGCTACGATGAGTGGAAAAGTTTTTTTTAACGACCGAGTCATTAGAAAAATGTATGAAACACTTGAAGTGACTCATTCAAATGTTGCATGAAAGTGTATCATTGAAACGAAATTGTACGCCCCTGGTAACAACAAATGTGCACAAACAGATGCATAACAATATGCATGTAAAAAAAGCCGCAACTATCCATGGAGAATTAAAAATAATGACAACGAAAATATAATGGAACAGACTCACCGGATTTAGCTCCAAAATGCCCCTTAGACCATCAGGAATGCTCACTCTATGTAGCCACGCGTTGTACAAAATGAACCTGAAATGAGAAGAAGACAGTGGGCCGCCCAACTCCACAAAGTGGCGACCCGCAAGTTTTAGTATGCTGTTTATACCATTGTTGAGCATCATATAGTTTCTTGTTACAATGCTAAGAATAGATAGATTCAAAAGTTTTTGTTTTCCACCTGCACCAGCGAATTTCTTGAGTGAATAGAATTTAACATCTACAATTTAGATTCTAAATTGTTCATTCTCAAATGCGATTTTCTTATCACCCTGTCCTGTCTTAACTAGAATATATGAGTAATGCAGAGACATCCCACATGCACTCTTGCATTACATAATAAAATCGGACCCTGCTGCAATCCACTCCTGAGTTTATAGTTGATATAAAAATAATTTCGAAGAAGTGAAAAGGGATAGTACGAATCTACTTGTTAATAAAATGCTGCTACTAGGCGTCAAAAACTTGTGCTGGAATTTCATTGCAAAACCTACCAGAATTTTTCCCACAAGGAAGCACTTAACAATATTTTGCAGTAATGCTGCTAGGTTCTTTGGGATATCCATCAAATAATTACTTTGAAAACTATTGTTTTGCGGGAATAGTGAGAGAGATATATGATGTCTATGGATCACTGCACGAATTTATACTGGCCTGCTTATTCTCACACGAAATTTGACGTTTGAGAGGTGTCGGCACCGCTCAAACGTCAAATTTTCTGTGAGAGTAAGCAGACCAGCATAAATTCGTGCAGTGGACCATAAACCTGATAGCTATAATTTTTATCAGGCTGACAAATATCAGTTGTTTCCTGTGATAGGCAGTGTTGGCAGCAACAACTATCATTTAGACTTCATTTCTCTGCAATTTAAAAAAGAAGTTGTGCAAAGCATACAGGGGATGGCCAAAATGTTTGGGATAGGTAACTTTTTTTTCGCTCACAAAAAAGTTCAACATGCCATAACTTTTCATAGAGTGCATCAAAAAATCTCAAATTTTGACTGTTTGTCAACCTACTATATGTCCATCATTGGTACAAATTTGGGCTCGATTGGTTATTCTTTCGCAAAGTTAGAACCGTTCGGGTAAAACACTATTTTTTAGACAACTCATTTTTGAGCTGTCATATCTCGGAAACCAGCGAACCGAATTGAATGAAATTTTGAACGTACACTAACAATATGTAAATGCTTCACAAACTATTAAAACATAGGTACTTTTTAAATGTTGGAAAAAGTTATCATGGATTGACACTTTTTGGATTTTTCTCAAAAAAAAAGTAATTTTTTTACATCAATGTCAATAAATTTTAGTGTTGATATTCAAACATTTTCCACTTCTGTTCGCAAATTATCTCTAATCAGATAGATTAGAGCCTATTTAGATTGAAGGAAGAACACATTTAATAATTTTTGTGTGGTATTGTAAATTTGACTTACTTTCCTCTATATGGGTAAAAATTTCAACCCGGTATAACTTAATTCGTCGTGAGAAAATGTTACATTTTATAACGTCGTATTAAGTACCAATATATAATTGATAATCGTTAAAAAATTCATTCAATTCGGTTCACTGATTTTCGAGATATAACAGTTCAAAAATTAGTTTTCTAAAAAATTGTGTTTCACCCGAACGGTTCTAACTTCGCGAAAAAATAATCAATCGAGCCCAAATTTGTACCAATGATGCACATATAATAGGTTGACAAACAGTCAAAATTTGAGATTTTTTGATGCACTCTATGAAAAGTTACAGCATGTTGAATTTTTTTATGGGAGAAAAAAAGTTGCCTATCCCAAACATTTTGGCCATCCCCTGTATCTACTTATATATAATTCTGGCTGTATCACATTTTCAAACCAAACTATCAGAATTAATTACTTAGACCATTTTAGACAATGATCTTGTAAGCGGCCGTGCACAAATTACGTCACGCTTTTAGGAGAAGGGGGGTTTTGCAAAACGTGAGGACCCATACAATAAATATTGAGGTAACATACAAAAAGTTTGACATAGGAGTGAGGGAGGGTTGAAAACGGTGGATTTTTGCGTGACATAATTTGTGCATCATCCCTAAAGTGTGACAATTTGAGAATAGTCTCCAATAATTCCAATAATTGTTTTCAGATTTTTTTTTGTAATTTTCATAAACTGCCCCCACTTGCATAACAGTCCCATATGTATAGGAAACCCAGCAAAGATGGGACTGTTATGCGAGTAGGGGCAGTAAAGTCGTTAAAAAAATATTAAGGGGGAGGGGGCCTCCGGCTCTCGGATTCTGGGAGGGGGACTGGTCGCCAAGCCTCCCCCGCCCCCTCTAGCTACGCTAAAGTTGGCGTAACGTCCCCACTAGGACAAAGAATGTTTTTCAGCGCGGCCTATGAGCGCTTTTACAGCTATTAACTGAGATCCTGTTCTGCCAATGACCATTTTGCATGTGTACGTAGAAACTCTATGCCCAAGAAAGTACATTACGAAAAGTTCCTGTAATCCGAAACGTCCAACTTTTCTTGACAAACACGAAACTTTTTCATACACAAGCATCTTTTCTCCTTCTCCCCTATAAACTTTCATCTGTTTCGCATGCCAAGATGATAGTGGAAAATTACGCATCTCTGATTATTACATAAACAGGATACTTAGTGCCAAGAATGCGGTTGGACAGATGTTCTTAACATTTGCGTGATAGAGTACTGCTGCTCAGCTGGTAAGACGCAATGCATGGTTCTTCAGAAAGCGGTACATGCGGTAATCACTCAAAAGAGATCAGTACTAGGTGCGGGATGTTGCACCACGATGTAAGAAAATAACATGCGTCCCGGTGCAATAATGTTTTGCACTGTAATCAGTGCGGGAGCAAGACCGGTTTAGTCCATCCAGCCATCGTACTTGGTCAGTGGAAAATCGGTAGATTGCCGAACGAAGGACGACGATGGGAACGAAACAGCACAAACATGATGTAATGGTAAAACACATAGGAGCAAGACGAAGTGAATTCCGTCGTATTTTTCATCTTCCTTAGCTTTTTGATTGTCATTTTTGATGAGGTGATATTGATTGTTCTGGCATCCAGCGGCTGAGTATGAAATGCTCCTCCACCGGAAGCTATACCTAAGGTAGCAGCTCCACCACAGTGGATAGGGGACCTTAGGCCAACAACCTACTGTCTCCGAAACCCAAAAAAAAACGTTACTGAAACCGAAAATGAAAGATTACGAACTGATTCAACGGCAACGACTTTTAGCGTGAAACGACGAACAAGAATGTATTAACCCTAGCCCAGCAGGATTAACTGGTACAACTAGCCACAGAGCCATGCCGTATGAAGCTTGAGATCCTAGGACTGAGCGAAGTCCGTTGGCTGAACTTTGGAGAACACAGATTAGCGTCGGGTCAAATTCTGCTATACTCTGGCCTACGAGATGAACACGCTCCTCGCTCCACGCTCACGCCTACGCTGCGCTCATGAAGTGGGAACCTATTGTTGAGAGGATAATTGTCAGAACACGGGTTCGAAACCTTACCATGATCCAATGTTACGCGCCAACCGATGCTGCCGAATTGCAAGATAAAGAGAAATTTTACAGTCAACTGAATGCTGTCGTGGACAAGACTCCAAAAGGTGATATCAAGATCCTCATGGGCGACTTCAACGCGAAGGTTGGTTCCGACAACTCGGACTATGAGCAGGTCATGCGACGCCATGGTCTCGGAGAAATGAGCGAAAACGGAGAGCTGTTTGCAGAGTTTTGTGGCAACAATGACATGGTGATTGGGGGATCACTCTTTCCTCATCGACCAGTGCACAAAGTGACATGGGTTTCCCGTGATGAAGTCACGGAAAATCAAATCGACCACATCTGCATCAGCCGAAAATGGAAACAAAGCCTTCTTGATGTGCGGAACAAAAGTAGTGCAGACATTGCGTCCGATCATCAACTCCTGAGGGAACGTTCAAAAATTACGTCCAACATTTGGGGGGACGGGGGGTCTACAAAAGTGTGACACTACGTGTATTAGGTATAGGGAAAATGCGTGACAGAGGGGTGAGGGGGGGTCTAGAAATCCCAAAAATTGATGGACGTAATATTTGAATCTTCCCTGATCCGCGAGATCCGGCTGCGCATTGCTAGGATCCA
The DNA here is from genome assembly GCF_035046485.1 of Aedes albopictus. NCBI lineage: Eukaryota > Metazoa > Arthropoda > Insecta > Diptera > Culicidae > Aedes > Aedes albopictus. Next base: position 409,920,447 of record NC_085137.1, read on the forward strand.
TCGACAGAAGGAGAAAATCTGGCGCCGATTCAACACTCTCTCACTGGAAGACGCTGCTATCATTTTGTTGTGGGACTTTGCTCGGGCAACTACTGCATCAATGATTCTCCAACATATGGGAAACCGCGACATTTCCGGCGATGCAAGGCGTCTTAGTAAAGATACCCAAAAAGGGTGAACTGACTGTTGTATGCGATAATTGGCGGGACATCATGTTACTGTGTATCGTTCTCAAAGTCCTCTGCAAAGTGACCCTTAACCGGATACAGGAGAGGATTGACGCAACTCTCCGACGGCAGAGAGTAGGATTCCGTAGGATGGGTCTCCAGTTAGCCTAGTGGTTAAGGCGAAACTGGATCCATTTCCTCACTTTTTGGTTTTTGATTTTTAATAAAATAACGAATCAATATTTTCAAAATCGGTTTTCGTACACATGTAGAGTATGGATCAAGGTATCTCCTGATTTTTTTCCTGGTGGAAAAAGTTCTTTGTTTTTGCAGAAACCATTTTTAAACAAAATTGCACAAAAAAATGGTTTCTGCAAAAACGAAAAAAAAATTCCACCAGGGAAAAATTCAGGAGATACCTTGATCCATACTCTACATGTGTACGAAAACCGATTTTGAAAAAATTGCTTCGTTATTTTGTTAAAAATCAAAAACGAAAAAAAATGAGGAAATGCTTCCAGTTTCGCCTTAAGGCTATGGATCGCCAATCCGGAGACGGCGGGTTCGATTCCCGTTCCTGTCGAGAAAATTTTCTCGACTCCCTGGGCATAGTGTGCTTGCCTCACAGTCACAATATACAAATTCATGCAATGGCTGGCAAAGAAAGCCCTTCAATGAATAACTGTGGAAGTGCTAAAAGAACACTAAGTTGAAGCGACCCAGGCCAAGTCCCAGTGGGGACGTAGAGCCATAAAGAAGAAGAAGAAGAAGAAGAAGAAGAAGAAGAAGAAGAAGAAGAAGGGGAAGTAACATTCCACCTGACACAGGTCCTTTCAGGTCATGGTTGCTTCCGACAGTATCTACACCGACCGTTTCGGCCATGCGGATTCTTCCGAATGCCCAGTGTGCAATGGTTTAGAGCACGGGTTCCCAACCTGTGGTCCGCGACCCCCTGGGGGGCCGTGAAGCCAGTCTAGGGGGGCGGCGGTGTTACTACAGTAAGGACCCGATTTTGTCAGCCCCTGGTAGCATTTTGGGCTGACAAAATCGGGTACCTGACAAAATCGGGACATTTTTTAAAATCATTTTTTTATTCATGAAAAATTGTTCTGAGCACATCAGAGACAGAGATAGGTGTTGAGGGTGCTTGGGGTTCGTTCAAATATTACGTACGTAACTCTTAGGATCCACAGGCGGCGATGCTTACCACTCAACTGTGGCTCGCTGTTGTAAATATCATGGGAATAAGAGCATGCGGTTCTTCGTTTCCACAGTTCAGAAAGGGGCATATGGCATTTCACTAACATTGAGCCATCTCTATGAGTGTATGTGTTCCATTTCGTGCAGAATAGCTAAACTTGTTCTTATGTAGAAATTTTCAGCTATTTCGACAAGAACAAAAACTGATGTCATATCACTTTGAGCTATTCGTGCGATATTCATTAGATTTTTGAATAACTCATCAAAATCACATCGAGCTATGACAGCAAAACGTGTTCGATTTGAGATATGATTTAGATATTCTCGTCTACCCGGGGTAGGTTGAAACATAAAGAAGAGTAAAAAATGAGTTTTAAATCATCACCGAAAAACACCAATTGAATCCCATGAAGATAAAGTAAACGATGATCAAAACAACGATAAGATATTCTATTTTGTGCAAATTATACCAATTTTTAATTTTATATACCGCCATCCCCAAAAGCCACAATTTGAGGAACAAATTTTCAGTATAAAACGCCTTAAGAAGAAAAAAAATTTCGGCTGCGCCGCTGTTTATCAGCTGCGATTCAAATTGGATGTACATGACATCATTTTTTATGAAATGTGAGTGTCGAATACGTGGCTACGTCACTGTACCCAAAAAACTCGGTTTCGTTCATTTAATTCACATTTTATTATGAATATTTTCATTGGGCCACAGATGTTTTGACAATTCCTAAAGGGGGTCGCCACCTCAAAAAGGTTGGGAACCCCTGGTTTAGAGGAAACGGCGGAACACGTTTTGTTCATGTGCCCGCGTTTTCGCACAATGCGTGACCGCATGCTTGCCACATGCGGGGAGGACACAACTCCGGACAATTTGGCTGGAACGCCGTTTCAACGGCTATTATCACCCATATCATCTGGGAGCTACAGAGGAGGTGGCGCGTGGACTCGGAGAATGGCTAGTTCAGATGCAGTACAAGAAGTGGTCTAGGGGTTCAGAGTCGGCTTCATAGGTCATACCGGTGCCCTGCGGTCGAGATCGACCCTTACAGCGATTAAGTGGCCGCGGAGAGGAAGTCCCGGTAGTGGTGCTGTCGTGGCGTCGGTCTACTGGGTTAGATCCAAGCCCGCGGTTGGAAAGGGGTCCCCGGCAAGGGTCGGGGCAGGTGGAGACCCTGCTGTCAGCAACCTTCTGGTGCAGCTAATAGGGCCTGGAGGGTAGTGATACCCTTGCCTTCAGCAGGTCAGATCGGGTTGCACGTGGGCATCAGTTCTTGATGTCTGCCATGCAGTTGGTCGCGGGCGGGGTTGACCCTGCCCGCCTTCCGAGGACAAAGGGAGTGGTGATGACCACTCGGGAAACTGGCTAAGTGCCAGCATGTTACCGTGATGGACTCTCCAGAGCGAGTCATCGATGTTCGTTGCTGCTAGGCTACGCAGCTAACGTTGAGGGTGCGATGTGCACTAGCCCCTCTCTGAGGCAATGCCTTCTTGGTGGTTCCGGAGAGACGAAGGGTTTGGCGACCATAGGAATGTGTTTTAGTGGGTCGAGAAGAGAGTAGTCCTGGCTTTTACTACTGTTGTAGAAGACGGCCTTAACCCCACACTATCCTAACCTTCCTGTTATGGTGTTTGTTGAGCAGATTTTTCCTCCTATGGTTTAGAAGGAAAAAAAATACTGCTGACATTTCGCGATTTCAATATGATCATCATGACGATGTCCCAAATAATCGATCGAAAAAATAAAATACGACTTCGTGTGATATGAAGTACGATGTCCGAAATTAGCTATAAAACAGTTGACACCTAGCCTAGAACCTCGAGATTGTGAGTCTAAGCCCATACCATTGTACTAACGAATCTGCCTTGAACAGAACACAAATTTTGGCCAATATAAGCTTATGCTTTTTAAACCACCCATGGAACTTGCCTTTGCCATGAAAGAGTGGGATATATTTTTTCATTTTGCATCCAACACCATCCAATCACCTCGTCGCGGTGCCGAAATTCGTACAAAGCCACTTGCTCTGAATTTAATTTTGTGAACAGATTTAGCTAGGCCCTAGCCTGAGATTGATTGATTTATCTTTATTATAGAGACTTTCAGCCCTTGGCTGGTTCGTCTCTTTCAGCCTGAGATTCTCAAAGCTGACCCCGTAGTATCCGCACAACTACTGCATCAATTATTCTGCAACATATGGGATACCGCGACATTTCCGGCCGACTGGATGCAAGACGTCTTAGTAAAGGTACCCAGAAAGGGTGACCTGACTGTATGCGATAATTGGCGGGGCATCATGTTACTGTGTATCGTTCTCAAAGTCCTCTGCAAAGTGACCCTTAACCGGATACAGGAGAGGATTGACGCAACTCTCCGACGGCAGCAAGTTGGATTCCGTGCCGGACGATCCTGTGTAGACCATATTGTCACGCTCCGTATCATTCTGGAGAAAATCAATGAATTCCAAGAGTCTCTCTACCTGGTGTTCATTGATTACAAAAAAGCTTTCGACCGTCGTCTCAATCACGGAAACATGTGGGAAGCCCTCAGGCGCAAGGGTCTCCCTGAGAAAATCATCGGCCTCATTGAAGCACAGTACAGGGCATTTTCGTGCAGAGTACTGCACAACGGTGTTTTGTCCGATCCCATCCGGATCATTGCTGGAGTATACTATCTCCGCTACTGTTCCTCATTTTAATCAACGAGATCCTGGTAGGTGCGATTGACCGTGAACCAAATCGTGGATTGCTCTGGCAGCCCATTACCATGAGGCACCTAAATGACTTCGAACTGGCTGGAGACGTTGCCCTCCTAGCTCAACGGCGCTCTGATATGCAGAGCAAGCTCGATGATCTTGCCAATCGCTCCTCAGCGGCAGGTTTTACCATCAATCAACGTCAACAAGACCAAATCGTTGGATGTAAACACGGTCAACCCTTCCAGCTTTACGGTAGCTGGACAATCAGTGGAGAATGTTGAAAGCTTCCAATATTTTGGTAGCCAAATGGCGGCACCAAGATCGACATAGCTGCACGGATCAAGAAGGTGAGGGCTGCATTTGCGAGTTTAAGAAATGTATGGAAAAACAACCAGATCAGTCGACGCACCAGAATCCGAATTTTAAACTCGAACGTGAAATCTGTGCTGCTATACGCCAGTGAAACCTGGTGTGTATCAGTGGAGAACACCCAACGACTGCAGGTCTTCATCAATAGATGCCTGCGGTAAATAATTCGTGCATGGTGGGCTCACAACTGGATACCTAACGTGCCATCGTCGACGTCATCAAAAGCCGATAGCGATAGAAATTCGGGAGTGAAAGTGGAGGTGGGTCGGCCACACTCTACGCAGCGGCGGAAACGAAATCTGCAAGCAAGCGTTAAAGTGGAACCCAGCAAGACAGCAGAGGCAGACCCAGAGGCTCATGGCAGTGCAGTCTCAACAACGAAATCAAGTAAGTGGACAGAAATTTGATCCGACCACACGTCAAGGTCACCGTGGGTGCCCAGGACTAGTAAAGTAAGTAGTCACCTTCATCGGCTAGGTAGACCGCCTACACTCTTTTGTCCCGTCTACATGAGCGCTTCACTTCCTACTCGAGAGCCGAATAGCGCTGACGGGCTACGGCTTTGGCTCCTCGTGTTTTCGCTCGCTACGCATTAGTATTTCCAAGTTGAGTTTTTTTTTTTTTTTTTAGTCATCAAATGGCACATCTCAGTAACTGTTTGACACTAATTAAAATGCGATCGAGTTGAACTAGATGTTTGGACATTGTTGGTTTGTTTTTGGTTAAATATTTGACCCTGTGTACTAGCAATTTAACGCTGAGAGTAAAATTTGGAAATTTGCGTTCAACATTGATAGTTTCTTATTTCAACTAGGTATGCAAAGAGGTTGTAATGAATGCTTGTAAGAAACATTTTATGAAAACCTATTTCTTCGGTCCAACTTTCTCTACAATTAAAACATTCAAACGAAGTTATACGAACACTTGCCTAGCACAATCATTGGATCTTACAAATAAATGGGCCATCCATGTGATTTCGCAAGCTACGTCACGTCCTCCTACGTCATTCGAACTTTTTCCAGCCAGCTGGAAGGTATCCGCACTTTTTCCACCTCAGGGGAAGCCCTGCTGGT